>NC_056731.1:229335861-229635861 GCF_019279795.1 Protopterus annectens
GCTACAGACAAATAAGTTCCCTTCCGACAATCTATAAACTATACACTGGAATTTATGATGACAGTTTAAAGTCATTTAGAAGAAAACCGAATCATGGCAAATAGAACAAAAGAAAATCATATGGAAAAAGGGATTACTTCTTGTTAAATAAAGTCATAATGGAGAACTGAAAAAGGGGAAGACTCTAAGTATGGCATGGATAGACTACAAAAAAGACTTTGACAGTATCCCACATTCATGGATAAAGTAGTGCTTACCCTACACTGATCAATTACATTACACTGACCATGAAACTGGGGCAAACCACTTTGCAGTTAAACCATAATAACAGACAAATTTTTGTTCCAGGGATAAAAATTCAAAGCAGGATATTCCAAGGCGACTCTTTGTCACTGCTGCCCATTTCTCTTGTCCTTAACCCATTAAACTGTCTGCTTAACAGATTAGGTCATGGCTATAATTTGGCTCTCAGAAAACAACAAAGTGTAAAGATTTATCTTCTCTTTGTCGATTGTTTAAAATTGTATAGCTCATCAGATTAGGAACTGAAAGCACAACTGCAAGTAGTCAGAAATTTTTCAGATGATATAAGAATCTTATTTGGTCTTTATAAATGTGCAAAAGCAACCTTTAAAGCAGGAAAGCTGCAGCACCAAGAAAATATCAGTCAGGGACAGGAATGTGATATAAAGGAACTTGAGCATGAGGGAGTGTATAAATATTTGAAAGGATCAACAATAAAACATGAACAAATGTGAATAAAACTCAGTAATGAATATTTTAGAAGACTAAAATTAATATGAAAAACAGAGCTGACATTTAGGAACAAAGTCCAAGCTATAAAACAATTTGCTCTTCCTTTCCTAACTTACACTTTTGGAGTGATTGACTAGCCCCAAAAGGTGAAGGATAAGTTGGACAGGAAAAAAAGAAGAATGCTTCATGCTTATCAAAGCATGTATTCCCCATTCTGAAGAATGTATGGACCTCCTCGAAACTGTTTACAAGTATAGCTCTGCAATCAAAGGACTGCATACATATCTGTTGAACTCTCAAGATCCAAACATATTGAAAGTTTTAAAACATGAGGAGAATACGTCTAAGATGACTTCCCTGCTTAGTTTAGTAGAAGCATATCAACATTAAGCCAAACCAGAAGTAGATAAAAATCAGGCAGCAACTGGATGTAATAAAAAAAACAAAAAACAAAAAAAAGAATATAAGGTGAAGGATCAGATGAGAAGGCAAGAAATATCAAAAATGCATAACTATAGTTCAAAGGTAGGTACTAGACTATTGGCCCTAGGGCCTATACAAGCCTTGCCAAAAAGGTACCCTGGCTTTCGCCATCCAAGAAAATTATTTTCCTGTACCCCTGTCAAGCAGAGCAACAGAAGTGATCCCCAGGGTGAATTTCCTATTACCCATCCAATCATCAAGATTTTTCTTGAAGAGTGCAAATGAGGAGCTCTGTTTGACATAGATAGGTAGTCTGTTCCAGAGTATGGGAAGTCTCTGGGACAGGAATCTATCCCTCCAGCATGTTCTGTTTATTGTGGTGACAAGGTTTACGTCCCTAGAGCGTGTAGCTTGGATGGATTGGGATTTCTTAAGTGGAGCATGTTCACCAGCTCTGTGTTTGACATAGCTTTGTATGTTAGGCAGAGGTCGCCTCTGAGTAGGCGATATGCGACAGAGGAAAGCTAGAGTTTTTTGAGATGGTCTGCGTAGGGCATCTGTTTGAGGTCAGTAATCCTCTTTGTGAGATATTTCTGCGGCCTTTCCAGTTGTTGTAGATGTCTTGTGAGGTACATACCAAAAGGGGTGTTGTACTCTATAATGGGTCTAATGAGTGATGAGTAGAGGGGAACAATGACCTCTTTTTTTCTGGATGAGAAACCTTTTGTGATGAGGTGTGCCACGTAGAAGGATTTCCTGACCACTGTGGCAATGTGTTTATCAAAGGAGAGACTACTGTCCACCTGTGTCCCAAGGTCTCTTATCACACTTTCAGTGTTAAGCAGACTACTGCCTATGTGGTAGTTCATGGGTACCGAGTTTTTACCAAAGGGGATGACAATGCACTTTTTGGCACTGAGCTTGAGGCCATGGCTTTGACACCAGGCATCTGTCTCAGTGAGGCCCTTTTGTAGGGTGTCACATCATTAGGAGTTTCGATTATGGCTCCTAGTTTGCAGTCATCTGCGAACTTAGCTAGCCAAAGACCTTCTGTGTTAGCCTGTACTTCAGAGTTACAAGTATAGAAAGCTCTTGGAACAACCTCAAGTTGATCAGGATTAAACGCAGGAGTGGTTAAGGAGAGGTGAATTTAAACCAAAAGATGAAAGGTTAATATTGGTGGCTGAAGACAGTGGACTACATGCATGTTGGTTTACAAAGTCCATTGAGTATGTGGGAGAAACAGACAAATGTAGGCTTTGTAAAACAGAATTTGAAACAGTTGCACATTTTGTTGCTGGTGATATACTGAGGGCAGAAGGACTATATACTGAAAGGCATAATAATGAGGCAACACTGTTGCATTGGGGATTGTGTAAACATTATAATATTGAAGTAGTTGAAAAAATATTGTAAACATGAGCCTCAAAACATTATAGGAAATGATGAAGTTTACATCACATGGGGTCACCCATTATCAACAGTTCAAAAAACAAATGCAAGAAAACCAGATGTAGTGGTCCATGAAAGGAAGACAAAATAGCATCGATCACTGAAATTGCTACACCCAGTGATGACAGTGTGCTACATACAGAGCGAGAGAAAGAAGAGAGACACACAAAGTCATAAAATACCAAGATTTGCAGGCAGAAATGAGGGCAATCTGGAGGAAGGATACCCAGACAGTTCCCATAATAGTAGGAGCAATGGGTCTTATAAAAAAGAATTTACAGCTGTATTTAGATATGTTACCAATATATGTAACTTCATATGAACTGTAGAAGGAGTCAGTTCTGGGCACATTATGGTTGCTGCAAAGAGCACTTCTGGCCAACATCAAAGACTGAAACAATACTTATTTCTTGAACTTTAGTCATACTTTGACTTAGGAATGGGGTCCATTCTGGTCATGGCATTAGAAACCTAAAAGACTTGGAGAAATTAAAGACGTGATTAAACATCTCAACTGTTAATGAGCTGCTTCCTGTATTCAAGGGTTATGGGGTTTGATTCCTTTTATTTCCACTTGTCTATCATGTGAATCAGAACAAGTCATTTAACCAAACAATGCTTCAGGGGTCACTCTAGAAAAGGGACTATTGTGTCCAGTGAGCTTGCCTGATTAACAAATCTATATAAAAAAAAAAAATCAAACAAAGTCTTACAGGAAGATACTGATTATTCAGACTGTGGAGAAATCCATATGATGAGAACGCTGATTTGGTCTAGGATGTAACTTCAGCTGGTAAGGTAAGATCAGATGAGTGCTTCTTGTGAATAAGAAATGGCTGAGCAATAATGATTAAAGTAAATGAAAAGCAGAGGGTGAAGAATAAATTTGTTTGCAGGGCACAACAAGAATATGTTATGTGTGAAATAAACTACTTATGTTATGTCACAAATGAGCTTTGGTAAAAGACCGATTTGCCTTGGGACATCTTCAAGTGGGGCTAGATAAATATAGTAGCAGGGATTAGGAGGATGGGGGGAGGATAGGGTTAAGTGGGAATGAGGGATGATTGGGAGGAAATGAGATAAAGGTAGGCAGTGGATTAAGATTGTTCATCTTCTTGGGGGTACTAGAGTTGCATGTTGGCTAGTTTATTTGTGTTGTTTTGGGGGAGGGTTGATAAGTTGGGGTACTGATTTACCATTGTTGTACCTCTTGGTGAATGTTGGTGGGATGGCCTTCAGCAGATGTGTAAGGTTATTTATGGGGATTTGCATTTGTTTACAAATGTGACAGGTGGTGTTATGGTGGGGGGTAATATGGGGGGGTTGATTGGTATTGGCTCATTAATCCATATCAGGCTTGTTCAAGCAGTACGGGGGCAAGTGTGGTGGAAGTGAGTCAAGGACCGGGTAGGTTATCAAGGTGTTTTACTGTGTTTTAAGCATCTTCATTTTATTGCTGGGTACATGTTGCTTTTAGAGCAGCTTAGAGTAAAGCAGCACATGAGAAAAGCTGCCAAGGTTACACTTGGCATCACCTAATGTTGTCATTAAAAAGTTTTGGTCTGTGTGTGCACAGGACTTACAGTTGTCTTTTCCTTTGCAGATGGGGTTGCGCAGAGGGAGCATCAGTTGGTGACTCGAAGGAAGTGCACTTGAAAGGTGATGCATTCTGCTGCAGTGGATGTTTCGGCCACTGGAGTGGTGCATAATGAGGTTGCAGGTCTCCTATTTTATTAAGTACGTATTCAGGCATGTTGGAAATGGGGTCAGGTGAGGAAGAGTTAAGTGACAGGCAGGGTGAAGCAGGTTTGGGGTTCATTTATGGGAAGATGGGGTTATCCATGGGGGGATTCACTATAGCATGAGTTTAGGGGGCTTTGGGAACCTGGTACTAGGGATATAGTTACATGCGCAAGGCCGTGCTGATGGGTACCTCTGTGGTTTGTGCCTAGTTGACAGCATTGGTCCTGACAGCCAGGAACAAGGATTAATTAATGAATCTTTGTAGCTCTTTAGGCACTGGAATTTTGCATATCTGGCAGTTCAGCTGTGTTGCTTTATGGATTCATGTCCCCCCCTTCTTAATCTATCATCACTGGATAATAGTTAATAGGTTGGTACATGCTGATTTGGCATTGTGGTAGATTTATGTTTAGTAGTTAATGGTAGGGCATTTGGGCATGCAGATGGGGGTTGTTTAGGGGATTTGCAAATAATTACAGGGGTTACAGCAAATTTGGGGATGGGATTTATTTTGGGGGGTATGGCTTTGGCTTGCAGGCTGGCAGGCGGAAAGGACGTTTGGAGGAGGAATGTTAACTTTTTTTTTAGTTTCAATTTGGTTGTGTCAATGACTTGCAGGAGAAGTTGTGAAGAAAAGGATTAACTTCAATGCAGAAGGGTTCTTTGGGGATGATGCTACTTCAGGAGTTTAGCACTGGATTTGGCAGCAGTGGGTGAGATTGTAGGACTAGATTAAAAGTTTGGCAGAACATTGCAAGGTAGGGGGGTGGGGTATTTAAGGAGCAGCAGGTTTCCATTGTTAAGCAGAAGTCTGAAGGTCCAAACAAGGTATGGTTTCGGGGGTTGGTAGCAGATGGAGGCTATGGTTTGTTTATGTTTAGAAATTTGAGGGGTGAAGTTTTGGGTCAAGGGTGGTTTAGGATGTCATGAAGTCCTTTGGGCTCTGGAAATGGGGAAATTTTGGGAGAATGATTTTAGCTTGTTGGCTAGCAGGATCGAAGGACATTTGGAAGAGAGATGTATGGGATGTAAGGAAGTTTTGGAGAGGGATGTTATTGTTTGGAGTTGTTTTCGTTTGTCTGGCATGAAGGGTAGTAAGAAAAGTTGTCGGGTAAATGGTTAATTTTCATTTGGATAAGAGAGCAGTGGTATGAGCCTTGTCAGAGGAGGTGCATCAGGTTGTCTTGGAAAGATTAGTGGTGGTATGGGATTTCAGAGCAGCATTTGATGGGAAGTTAATGGTATATGGTAGGGCCTTGCAAGATTTTGCGACAGATGGCACAGTGGTACAGCGGTAGCATTGTTGCCTCACAGCAAGAGGTTCTCTGGTTCGATTCTTAGCTGGGGTGCCTTCTGTGTGGAGTCTGCATGTCCTCCCTGCATTCATGTAGGTTTCCTCCTACATCATAAAGACATGCATCTGGAGCATTTCTCCCCAGGCCTCCACTGAATATTGGCTTTGTTCCAAGTCAGACTTTCCCGGTTAACAAATGTTAAATAAAAAATAAAAATAAATAAAATTTTGTTAAACTCTATCTAGACTTGGGGAACAAGGTTAGGCCATTTTGCTGGTTGAGGTGAATTTAGTTCCAATTAGATAGTTGCATAGGTGTTTGGAAGTAGGATAAATAAGTATGCAGGTTTTACAAGGGTATGGGTATTACTTTTGTGTTGAAGAAGGATCATTGGTTTAATTTCAGCTGCTTAGGCAACTGGTTGGTTTAGGTATTTATATGATGAGTGCTGTGATACTGATGACAGAGATCCAGTTTTGGTGCAGAGAGGATGGAGTACAATGAATGATGTTTGGCGCCAACCTTTTAATCTAAGTTTTGGTATGAATGAGGGGGAACAGCCTAGTCAGGCTGGTGGGCGAAGAAGAGGGGCAGGCTTGCCCACTTCTTTTCCCTCTCTGGTGTGGGATGTTCATTTCAATGAGTTGGGACAAGAAAGTGAGCAGTTGGATGCTGCTTGATTAGTAAAATAAGCGAGTGGAGGTAAGCTGCTTATTGGTTGGAGGTGCAATTCAATAAATGGTAACTGAAGAGAGTGGTGGTATGCTGCTTACTGGTCAGGATGAGCAGGGTCATGCTGTCCTGTTACATGGATGTTATCCTAGCCTATATCATGTGTTAGGTGTAATTAATAAATACTGGTTAACAATTACGTTTATGGAAGTCTAATAAAGGTCGTCAAATGTCATTCGGTGTGATGTGTTTATTGAAGGGGACCAAGACAATAAGCACACACACACACACACACACACACACACACACACACACACACGCATACACACACGCACACGCACGCAGACACACACCCACACACACACACGCACACACGCACGCACACACGCGCACACACACACACACACACACACACACACACACACACACACACACACACACACACACACACACACACACACACACACACACACACACACACACACACACACACAAACCTCAAAACATGCTACCCTAAGACAAGCTACAGCACAACTGTTAGCATTTAAGAGCTTTATGAAAGAACAAAACAGAGACTTTTAACTACCACTTATCAAATACTGTGGAAGAACAAATACAAGTTGTGAATTTGTCTGAGAGTAGAAGAAGTGTAAATTCTACATGTCTCTGATTGCATTGGTTAGAGTGCAGGCATATGCAAAGGTGCGCACAGCCAATGCAGTTTAATATATTAATAGTGCAGTCACAATGAGGACAAAGCAGCAAACATTTTCAGTGACATTTAGCAGTGTACTTGTATGGAACATATAGCTGCGTCACCAAAAGGAAAATGTGATATGTAGTTAGTGGCAATGAATACTGTTAAATATCTTCATATGACTGACCTGCAGGGGTTTTTAATTCTTTCTGGGTGAATGCTGATAAATGGAGAAACAGTTTTGTCGACAAATGATCCAAAGCCAAACCGAAAATCACTGGTAACATCATTCATTCTCTTTGACAGTGCAGGGCCAACAGAATGTAGTGCTTCTATGATGTTAAACATTGAGGCTGATACATCCACTAAATGGTACAGGTCCAGGGGGTAATTCTCCAGTTGGCGGATCTTCAGTATAAAGTTTACTTCAGCTCCTGTTAGGCAAAACACAAATATTTCCATATTAAAGCAGCACTATTTTTTTTTAATTAATGGCTACAAAACTGTTCAAGTGAAAAGAAAGTATTTTTTTATATTTGCACTAAGGTATTTTGTAAAATAGGTATACAAAAATTAATAAATGTAAGCATTAAAGTAACACTTTTAATCCCATTCTGCAGAAAAGCTAGTTAATTGCCATTCAAACAGAATGCACAAATGATGTACTTGTAGAAAAGACCCCACAATTCAACAAGCATAGTAAGTTCTACTAAATCTAGCATTTAAAAAACATCCAGAAACTGACCTCAGCAATTAGCATAAAAGAACAAGGGTAAATCAGTTAATTCAATGAAGAACATAAGTATAGTATCTCTGTACAAGGACAGATTTGTTGTACTCAACATGGAGCTTTTCTCCCCGGGCCTCTACTGAAAATGGACATGTATCCAGCTAGACTAGCCCGGTCAACAAATGTAAAATAAATAAATAAAATAAATAGATTTGATTGCCTGACATCTTGGTTTCTGGAAGGACCACTGAAAGGCTTCCCTGGAGAAGGGTATAGGATTTCACTGTATAACAACAGTAATTTACAGATTTTGTCAGATGAAGTAACTGCATTTTGCAAAACAATCCATTTATTTTCCTTGATAGCAAAACTGTTCTGCTTTTCATCTCACGTGTACAACTTCATATTAAATGAGTAAACACGTTGCAGATGTTAGTCATGAATAAAGCTGGCCTGGAGTCCTGACAGTTTTCTGATTGGCATACTGTCACGACAACAGACAAAGTTTGTGCACAGTGTTTATGAATATGGCAGTTTCTGAACAAACGTCAGTTACATTTTCACTTCAAAATCAGTTCAGTGCTCTAGGGTCAGGGTAATGGCAAGGATACCAGGGAGAGACTAGGCATGTGGTAGTGAACTTTGACTTTAGCAAAGCATTACAACAGGTGTTTTTAAGTAAGGTTAAACTCACCTGAGATACCGAACAATGTAAGAGAAGCTGGCAAACAATGATGGTACAGGTTAGAACGTTGTCTCAGGTGTCAGAATGAAGAGCAGAGCAGGTGTCATAATATTTCCAGCCCTGTGTAACCTGTTTGTGATAACATTATTGAAACAAACAGAGAAAGAATCATCAAACTTGCAAATGACCCAGAGGTGTGTTCAAAGTAGATAATGGAGGTTAATCTAAATAACACGTTGCCAAGGAATTGTGTTAGGTGAGGCAGTCATGCCTCAGAGCAGTAAGGCAATGCATTCTGGGAACAGCAATTAAAGAGTTAAACATACACTGGAAGCTATAGGGAACAAACGCACTGTGAAAGACTCAGAGGTGGCTGTCCCTTCCTCAGAGACACACTGACAGCAAGGACAGAGGGCAGACACAAAGGTTAGCGGTTTGCTAGAGTTGTACTTCTAGTGAGTGAACTCAACAGATGGCAAGGTTTAACTCCTGTTATAAAACAAACTACAGGTACACCTAAAGCACTACCCACAATTCCTGGAGACTGCTTAGGGGCAGGGATATACAGCAGTAAAATGACAAAGATGGATGAGTTGAGGTACTAGGAAAGGTTAAACATGACAAGATTACTTGGGTTTACTTTAAATACATAATATCACATGTATGCAAATCATCTTATAAGACAAAGAAAAGTAATATAGCTTTAAAAAGATTTGTTTCATGATTTCTTATTCTTGCATTACTGGCTTACTTAACATAAATATTCATTGTCTGTACACACTTTATATGTATAGCATGTGTATAGTTTGTTCTGTATATAGTCTATTTGTTGTCTTTGCCACCGTGGCCTAGGTCATGGTTGAAAAGGTTCATAAATAAATAAATAAATATGAATTTGGGAGATGCCTCGGACATGGCATGGCAGAAGATAAGAGACTGCAATTAAATAGTTCAAGCTTTAAATCAGGCATGAAAACATTTTGCTTCACTGTCAGGGAGGTGAACATTTTCAGTTATTTATTAGAGACAATAATCAGACAAGACATAATAGTGGGAGGTCAATCTAATATGAGAGAGAGAAGAAGTGGAGGGCCGGCAGCTGAAAGATGCCTCCTGTATTGACCAAACAGACTCAGAAGACAATGGATCTCCAATCAAAAGTAAAGAATGTATGAGGGTTATAAAACAAGTAAGAAATGAGAGCTAAAGCTTATTCACTCAGAAGTCAAGTATCTGCATGCCCACTTATGATATTTAGCACTCAGGATATGTACTACAAGTGTTAATGGACAAATAATTACTCACTTCACGACTGAAGCCCAACTCCTAAAATATCAACATTTAAAAGACAGAGAAACTATATGCTTCTCTGAATACAACCAAACTTGCTCAAGCCAATCTGGATGGGAACAATTAGTCTGAGCACACTTGCAGTTAAAAATGTTACAATTTACCCCAAGCATCTGCTGAGCTTGGGGATAGTTACAGTTACAGTGTACAGGTTCACATCTTCCTAGGAGTGTGAAAGGCTTTGCCCCATCAATAAAACAGCTTTCTTTTCATTTTGTTAGAGTAAAGCAAACAAACATCAACAAAATAACATCTGAATGAAAAGATAAAGGTACAATTCAATAAAGCCTACATGGCCCGTGAAGACCGTGTGCATGTTGTGGCATGATGTCCACATGATAGCGCACTATTTTGTATTCAGTAAGTGGCTATATCCACTGTATAGAGCCATGCAAACACAGTAAACATCATGGCATACTAATTGCAACATGAGCAGTTGAACTGTAGGCTAATAAACCAATTCAAGATGGAGAAGCTATTCCATAAGCTATAAAGAAATTGTGTAGACTCGGTGTAGGTTTCCTTGCGGACTCCAAAACTTTTGGGAATTCAGCCAAGGAAGGTACTCTAGATGGAAACAATGTTTGGGGCTGCAGTTGCTCTTATATATATATATATATATATGTGTGTGTGTGTGTGTGTGTGTGTGTGTGTGTGTGTGTGTGTGTGTGTGTGTGTGTGTGTGCAACATGCACAAGTCTATGCTGCTGATGCAAATAGACCTCAGCCAAGAAGAAGGGAATTTAGATCCCTTTTAACTTACCATGGTCTGCATATTATGGAAACTGTAAAGTGCTACACATAGACACACTACAGGAACTCTGCAACCACTGTCATCCACAACTGAGATCAGGAGTAACCTGAGGGGAACCAATACCTGTGGAAACTAAGTTATGCACAGCACTCAGAATATCAGCTACAGGAACCTTTAAGGGCCCAACAGGGCATAAGCTGGGGATATGACAGGCATCAGTATCCAGTATCCTACAGCAGTTCCTGAATGCGATGCTACAACATGTCAGTAATGACACGTTCCCTGTACACCCACAGAAATATCAGGATGACTATCCAATTGCAAGAGCAAAACTTTTGCTGTGGAAACACACAAACAGTACATACTTTCACCACCTCCAAATCAACAGGAAAATGACTGTTTGTATAGTCCATGGAATAACACATAATGCACCTGTTATGAATGCTTCCCACACAATTTTCTCAAAATGTGTCCACGCACAACAGAAAAGTAAATTGTATGTGATTGTTAGGCACCTCTCACTGTGCTCAAAACTCCATTGGTGGTGTCTATGAGCCATCTTAGAAGCATAACACCCCTGTGTCACTACATTGCCAAGAAATAAAATAGAAGCAACTGTGCAGTAACCAGTTTTAACATTAACACTTGTAATGATAGTTAATTAGGCTGTGTATCTGGGAAAGTTAATATATGGTAAAAATGTGTATGCCAAGAGTAAAGTGCATACAAATAACAGTTTAATCCCCTAAAGCATATACATATATATATATATATATATATATATATATATATATATATATATATATATATATATATAATACAGTTCTTTTATAGCATATGAACAAATTTAGAATGTACCTGAAACATACACTCATATTTTAGCAACATCAGAAGCCTTTTGTGCTGATAAATCTAAAGGAATCTCAATCCTCTGTGTTCTACAAATACATAAGTCCTCTCACCTTCAAGTTCCCTAGCTACACAGTTACATTATTATGGTGTAGACTCATGCTCCTGAGCATGGTGAAGATAAAAATGAAGTGTGAACTCGTTAGAATTGCTGAATTCCAAACGTCTGGACTCATGTAGCAGATACATAGTTTAGGCACTGCCTCATTGTTTGTTGCTAATGGATTTCAACTATGAATGATTAGTGGGAGGGAATAGGAATACACAACAATTCAGACTCCCTACCTACAGTGCATGTGTCAGCCAGGATACACTTACAAAGTGTAGACGTAATTGCAGCAAGATTTGAAATGGAAGTGAACAGCACACATTTCTCATTTTCGGTGCCCTAATAGCCAACTCTACTTCTTTTAATGAAAAATGTATTTTACTGTCATGTAATATTGTTATACATTTTAAGGACAATGATGCAAAATGCCCTATAGATTGCATGTATAAGAGTACAGCACAGATAAGAGAAGAGCGAGCACAGTATAAAGAGAGAACAGAGCTGCACGGTGCAAACAATACTTATAAAGGGTTGTGTGATCCTTCATTGCACTAAACATATAAGTAACACTTGCACAGACAACTGAGAGTGCATGCGTGTTACATGTCTTTTAAAATACTGTGGTGGAAATAGGACTTGCTTATTTTTATTTATTTTACATTTGTTTACCGGGAATGTCCATCTGGGCATATTGCCCTTTTTCAGCAAAGGCCCGAAGTGAAAAGTTCCAGTGTTAGTACAATTTTGTATAACATTGGCAAAAAAAGCAGAATCAAATATTAAAACAGGTAACAATAACATACAAGTATGGTTAGTACAATGATTTTCATTCCTGCTGCAAAGTTGTTTCTGTGGCAAAGAGACATAACACACCCTTACTGTGTTTTGTATATTCAGTAGTCTGACAGCTTGAATCCAGAGTTGTACAGAAATCTGTAATGTGTGTAGATGTAGTTTGTATTTTTTCTTTTACTTTTTTTATATTATTAATATTTGTGTCGCATGCAACTTAGCACAGACATGGCAAAATGGATAAATACATTAAAATTTAATGTTAAGTTACTTCTATTATAAAGACTGTATAACTTACAGCTGTGAATCAAATGTGTATACATACCTGGTAAACAGGATGAACAATACAGTATATAGTATCTACAGATCGTGGTTCAAGTCCCACGTTTATCTTTTGTTTATCTTTTAATGGTAAAACCTAATGAACATGTATTACCAGAGTAATGCATATGTAGCTCTGCTTGTCACATTTGTGCATCATCTATCTTTGTGCAAACATGATCTAATAGCCCACACAAGAAGACATTCTCAGCTTCAGAAAGGATACATTGTTACTTCTTTTGCTTTCCATTGCACAAACCCGCTAAGTGGCATTGTGCTATGGTCAGCAACACCTGCAGGTCCAGAATACATGTAGACTGGAAGCTGATAGTAGCTAATTTCTTATGGATACCTTGTTGCATCTTTTGCCTACCATCACACAAACTCTCTAAGGAGCATTGTGAGATGATCAGCAAGCTTCCACAACACCTGCAGGTCCAGAACACCTACAGACAGGAAGCACACATTAGACAATTTCAAAATGGATACATTGTAACCTGTGTGGTTTGCCGCCATGCAAACATACTAAGTGGCGGTCAGCATAAATACCCAGTAATTAATGTGAAAATATATACATATATATATATATATATATATATATATATATATATATATATATATATATATATACATACATGGGTCTACCTGACTTGGTCGACAGTTCATATGATCGACACTCAGTTGGTCGACAGTTCATTTGGTCAACAAGCAGATTTGCCCCCTTCCCCAATGTTGTGCAACCCTGGAGTTGATATATATAGTTAGGGGGCGTGTGGGGGGCACAGCCCCCCACATCTGGGGGTGTGGGGGGCGAAGTCCTCCACCTAAAATGCTTGTCGATCAAATGAACTGTCGACCAAATAAACTTTCGACCATATGAACTGTCGACCAAGTCAGGTAGATCCATATATATATATATATATATATATATATATATATATATATATATATATATATATATATATATATACCTGCTACTTAGTTGTTCCTGTGTCAGCAGTTGTAAGTAAAGGGTTACAATACAGGTGAGCCTGGGTTCTAATCCAGCTATGGTCAAACTGTTCTTACTGATGTTCCACTTCACTTTATATAAAAATTACCAGTAGAAAAATACTTACACATAGGTATAACTATCTATAGCATATTCATTGAGCATACACAGGTTATCAGATATATATTACTTGTGTAATTGTGGTTATCAGTACAATTATAATTCTATAACTGCACATTTGCTTTCTGAACTTTCATGTCACACACATACATGGCTAAACACTCAGCTCTGTTACGTATATGTACAGCTAACAAGCAGGTCAAACAAGGTGTTAGTTGCAATGAGCATGCTACACAGTAATGACTGTAAAAAATACACTTGTAGGCCACCTTTTCCTGTGGCAACTGGTATAAGTTAATGCTTGCAATACAGGTGAGCCAGGGTTCTAATTTAGCGCACTCCCAATTTTATTAATGTTTTTCCATTCGATTTTAAAAATATTAAATAATGTAAACATAATTATAAATAACAATAAGTATGTATAGCACTGGAGCTAAGATGAATTATATGTGCAACTGAAGGTATACTGACAATTATGTTTCTGTGATTATAATTGTCTTTTCGGACCCGGACAGACTTCAGATTTTAGTGATACTCATATGCACATGCATGTGTAAATCAGGAACTTGTCAGGTAACCTACATTCATGGTTAAGCCCTCACTCTGTCATATGTATTTATATATAATTAATGAGCATGTCCAACAAGTACTTCTCCTGTGGCAAGGATGAAAAATCACCTATGTGGATGATTATATTTTGTCCATTTTGCATAGGTTTGAATCCTATACTGTACAAACTAATTTTATCAGTGTGTAAAGCCACACAAAAATGTGTCATGTCAAAAAATGTATGTCCCCAATACATGTCTGCAAAGTTACATCAAATAACACTTACAGCAGCAAGTAACCCTTAAACTAATGCCAACTGTCAAATTTTCATCCTGTTTCAAAAACTGCTTTTCTCACTGTTTGGCACTGTTGATCTCAGCTTAATGCCACAAAAACTCGATTAGCATGGTTGTTCTGGTTTGCACACTAGCACTAAAAGTGACAACACAAACTGGTGGGAAAACACTCTTGACTGTTGGTGTTTGACCTGAGTGGACATGTCTGGAGCTAGAAAGGAAGGTGCCAAATTTATGGCTCAAAGATGAGTGTGGAAAAGTCCAGAATCTTTATTGGACTCCTTGTAAAAGTTCCACAGCCAAAGGATGCTGCAGGAAGACTACACCAGGCCTCAGTACAAGTTTAAGGCTTGGAATAGTCTGGCTAAGACTGTCTCCAGTGCAAATGGCAGTCATGCACTGGACAGCAATGTAGGCACCACTATAATGACCTCAAAACTTGCAAGCAGGATACACTCAACCTGTGGGTGCATGAGTTTAGGACTTTTGACATCCCACAGTCGTGTAAGCATACAGATAAAGCTAATTTAAATTAGATAGGAAGCTTGATATAGGCAAGACTGTTTATGCATAATGCACTTCTCTTTTTCTGTCCTTTTTATTCTATAGTCAACCAGGAGATTGCCATGAACAGGGAAGGCCCATGCTTTTATTCATTTAGAAAGACTTATCAGGGAAGCAATGGGTATCTATGCAGCACAACATAAGTATCACTTTTCTAACATACTGTTCTTCTATACAGTAGTAGCAAATTATGTATGCATATCTTAGCTGTGAAGGCAAACATGCATGCTTCAGTTTGTAGCACAAGCCAACTGTAGGAGTCAGTTGTAATACTCCATTCAGATGTTGTGGGTTCAAATCCCAAAGGTAACAGATATATTGTAAAATTACTGAAAAAGATTAGATAATAATTTCAAGAAAATTGGCATACAAGCCAAGCTATTTAATTGACCTCTATTATTTGATCAAGTATATATGTAATATATGCATATTGTAAGGACTACTTGGAGCAATCATCAGTTATAGTTTGTAGTTGTTAAACTGTATACCTAAATGTAAAAGCTGAAATAAATTAATTATATTGTACTAATTTTTTTGTATGTACTAGTTATCTTTTTTTTCTCTCACTCCTACCCTTATCTCTCTCTTTTTATTTTTATATCTGTGGTCGCAACATGTTGATGTTATCAATTTCTGACAACTGACAAAACACTTTACAGCACAGGGAAGTAGGCCAACCACTTAGTCAGCCTACTCCCACTCCAACGACTCTTGCACAGATGCCCAGCACATCTGGGACCTAACCTGGCAGTACTGCCTCTGCTGCCCTGCACTACCTGGGCCTTCCAAATCAGGTAGCATTATCCTATCAGCTGGTACAGTGGTACCATCTATGGTATTGGTGGAGGTGGGAATTTTGTCACCTGCTAAGAGATGCCAGGCATGGTGTGTGAGGTCATGGAAAGCACCATTGCTGCACATTTCAGCTGGATGGTGAAGAAGATCACTGGATTGCTGGGCAAACATAAATGTCAAGCACTCCAACAGCAAGCTACTGGGGGCAGTGATGACAGTTTTGAGTATGAGGATGTTTGATGGGCATCTGATGCCCCCTCCCTATCCCCAGTCATGGTGTCCCCCAACCTGTTGTATCCCTCACTATCCCTGTCTCTTGTCTTGTTTGTTCTGTTTGTCTGCATCTGCTTCCTCACCTACCTTACTTTCCTGACCCAGAAATGCCTACATCCTTTACCCAACATCCCTCTCTTACTGAAATAAAAAGTTATGAATGGGCACCTGCCCCAAAAACAAAAAAAAAGTATCATCCCATACTTAGCTCTCCACTTTGTATATGTATCTTCTCGACACACTTAATTCAGTCCAATTGACTATACAACATCGTTGTGTTGGTGTCACCCATCTTTGTTAAGGTGAGAGTCCAAATTCAACCAATATTCTATACATATTTATTTTATACTCTTGAAGAAGTGTATAGTTATGGTTCTTTTGTACCATCCTCCTGCACATCCCTATATTATTATTCACTTCATTCTTCCACCTGCTTGGACCCCATTTCACCACTTACCTATCTACCCCACTTTAACACTTTTAATCTTGTTAAAAAATAGAATCACACACCACAATTATAAGAAATCCCCAATGAAGCCCTTCACTTTTTGTCTCCTGTGTTTGAGCAGAGTTACGTATCACACACTAATGCCAGTTAAAGGTAAATGGCTCTTCTTGTTCAATGGCATGCTGCGATTACCTCTGCACAGTGATGCTTAAACCCACTGCACGTCAGTTAACTACATGTAAATGGGGAAAGCAGTATAACTACTTTTTTAATGTTAGACAATTTAGGACACAACATTTCTAATATGGACTATTTATGAACACTGTAGCATCTGTTAGCTTTGTCTACCATAGCCAATATGGATAAGTACTTCTCAAGTTCAAGTAGGTGTCCTTAAATGTGTATCTCACATGAGCAAACACTTTGCCATCAATCGCGCAAACCAGCTGCTCAGCGGTGAGTTAATGAAAGTGCTCATTAGAATGTATTACTTATGTTTACTGACCAGTTAGTCATCATCCCATTAAAGTCCATGTAAAAATGCAACCAAAGTGAAGACACTTTTTAATGACTGAAGACATATTTACAGTTAATGTGTGACCTGCACCCATGTATTTAAAACTTGCTTTCTTCGTACTTGTTCCCAAATATCAACAATACTAAGGATATGAATGCCAAAACACTTTGTTCCATACCATGTACATCTCTATACTGACAATACACATTCAGATTGCCTAACACTGTACTAATGTGGAAGCAATTATTCAAAATATGAACACTCAAATATGATGAAAAAATGTGTGTGTCTCTATGTGACAATTTAGTGTGCAATGTACACAACATACTAGGAAAAAATGTCTAATTTCTGCTACATACATTCCTGATAGCTGTTTGCATACAGTTTCTAAAGCTGCTTCTTAAAGTATCCGTGCACATTGGAAACACGACAGGAAATATGAAAACCATACTTTGCACACCACTTTCATAATAGGATATGTCAATCAGATCAAATAATGATAATGGCATCATCTATAGTCAACTCTGACAAGTCAAGTACATGCTTTAGTGATGTAGAAATCAGCAAATACTGTGCTTTGCAGAAAGAACGGAATAATTACGTGTGATAGATTAGCACAGCAGCCACATTATGCATGCTTCACTATGTATGCGAAAGTGTGTGTGCATAGTCAGAGGAACATTAGTCTGTATCCTACTATCATCAATTTGGAACCATGCAGAACTTTAATATCTTAACAGTCATACATGACTACACATCCATTTCAATCAGGCCTCCCAACATCATCTCTCAAATATCCAATGATGATGTCATCCACTATAAATTGTCCAACAGCAGTGCAACCATCAGACTTGTGCTGTGGAGCTTGTTGGATACTAAAAAGCTGGACTTGTTCTGTGGCACTTGCATTAAGTACCATGCTCTGTAAATAGGTAGGGGTTCTAGTCTCACAGTGGTCAACTGGTGTGTGTGTGTGTGTGTGTGTGTGTGTGTGTGTGTGTGTGTGTGTGTGTGTGTGTGTGTGTGTATGTTTGTCTTCACTTGGTTGAAATTCAAGTGACAATTTTACAGAAGCATGTGGGACACTGATACACTGCTATTACCATCTTTTTCTCACCAGACAATACTGATGTCATCAGCTATATAGTGCCAGTGTGTGGATGTGATGAATGACCAAGGTTATATCTGGAGGTCTTTTCATAAATCATTTATTCCAATAAAGTGAAATTTTAAGGGAGATACACAACTAAGCACAGATCTGTATGGGGATGCCGCCAGACATACCCACTTGGATGAAATAGGCAATTTGCTAGCTGATTGTCTCACACATCACCCCTCTGTTGCCACTGGCCATCAGCCAAAGTATACATGCAAACATTACTGAGTTTTTATTCTGAGGAGGGCTAATAACACAGAAGCAGTGGGCCCTGACAATATCACAGGTCACCCATAGCATTACTAAAAACATGACCTATCAGACATAGTTGGATTGATACTTCAACACAGTCTCCAGACAGCCTATTTTCCCATACAAGGGTGTACATTAACATGCATCCTTCTGACTTGGGGTGACCATCATCTGAAGCATATATAAATAAAGACCAATAATGTAGACCTGCTAAAGGTACCAAACAAGGAAAACAAATACTAAAAGCTTCAGTAACCACCATGGAACAATAACTGTTAAAATCACTTTAATAAACTTGAAAATAAGAAATGAAATTCGATAAGTGCTTTCGGCAACATACTTCAATTACCATTGCATTTGGCAAATCGAAGTGCAATGGTAACTGAAGTATGTTGATTGGTCCGTGAAAATTGACATGTATTTTGATCGGACATTAGGCTTTTAAATTCTGATTTTTATTTCATGAATTTTATGATCTGAAGAAGGCACTTTTGCCAAAAGTGCTTATCGAATTTCATTTCTTTTTTTTTCAAGTTTATTAAAGTGATTTTAACAGTTATCATTCCTTGGTGGTTACCGAAATGTTTTAGCATTATCTGAAGCATGGAGTTATAGACAATACTGACTATCCTCATCTGTGAAGTAGAACAATGAGTCATCATGGACCTTCTCTAAAAGGACACAGGTAATATCCCGACTGCGTGCCAAACCCATGTGTGATTTGTTCAGACTATATCATGTCTGTTACATCTGTTCAATGTCCACAAGAAGGTCAACAAAGGCATGCATGATGACAACAATATTATCCTGCATAACCTGACCTGACCAAGGCATCTGACACACATCCACACTCAGGTATTGCTCCGAAAGTGTCACAAGTGGCCATAAACACCTACATCACAAAGTGGGTAGATCACTGGATCACATATGTGACAGATAAATATGTTGAAGTGTGTGAAGTGACGTATATCTAGAGTCCATTGAGCAGGTCCATACTACAGGACTCTGTGCTAAGCCATTTCCTGCTCATTATTTAAGTCTCAGATGTCAGGAAAGACACACACATCCTTTGTCCAACCAGATTTGTGGAGGACTGCAGACTGTGGACAATTATTGAATCCAAGTGTGGTATTGGTATAATACAAACAGTATCAACACACACAAAATATTGCTGCCACAGCTGTGGAAACACAGTAGATGAAAAAATAAGTCATGGGGGGGGGGGTCAGTTCTGTTATAAAAGCAAACACACAAGCAAATTTGCTGTACATTACCCTGTTTCACCTGTCATCTTCACCTGCGTTCATTCCTACAATTCATCTGTGTGTCCCTTTTAAATGCACACGTTTCCTAAATAATTATTTATAATGCAGTCTATGTACCCTTGCTGATCAGTTGCAAAACATTTATTCAGTATGCCTAAAACAGGTTTCCATGCTACTCTACACTATATATACTTTCATGTAATGTGTTGGAAATGTATATATAGCTTTATTAAAAACCCTGGTAGTCATTGTGGCTTTCCGTGCAATCCCATAGACCTAGTCTGCCTGTAGGTAAACAAGTGTACATGTCTGCAGGTGCTTGTCTTGCAAGCAACACTGTTACTGGCACAAAACCATGCTTGTTTACTTTTGAATGCAATGAGCAGCATGCATATGCAATGAGTGCTGCTGTTCATAGTGCAAACACTTAAACTCCATGTAGGCTTCTCGTTAAGCCTACAGGGAGTTTATTGAATCCCCGGGAAGTTCTAAAAGTCATAGAAAGATGAATATGAAAATATCAAAATACTTGACATATAGCATATGCCCTAAACCATTTAAAAAGAGTCTATGTTTCAATTAGAGGAGTTTTGATTCAGCTGCAGGCTAGAGATGGCATCTAAGAAACAAGGTATACTTTTTCTAAGATGACAGAAAAAAATCTTAAATGAACCAACGGATGCAATAATATAATTCATTTGTTAAAACAAAGGTTCATTTCATCTGCGGCATATCATAAATTAACTCAAGGTATTCCTATACATAACACAGCATTTTATGAAGACAGTCACAATTTTCTGTAGTCAGACAAAGCCATACCATGCTTCACCCGCACTATGCTGTGATTTTAGTGATAACACACATGCAATGTGAACACATAAGCAGCAAAAGAACAAATATGATCTTATGCACAAGTCTGACAAACCACAGCATCAAGCAACTATTTGTGCAGGAGGATAAGCCTTTATACATTGGACTGCACATCAGCAACAGTCAAAAAAAAAAGAAAGAAATGCATTACTTACAGCAGAAACAAACATTTTTCTGTAGGTTTGTGCTGAACTGTAATTAGGACATAAGGGCAATGGGTGCTGCATGTATCCAACAATGAATCCATTTAAAATGTTCCCACATTTCCATCTTAAATCCCGAGTTCAAGTTAAAGGTATTCATCAGAATCAAACTCTTAGAGAGTTCAAGATTTTTGATTCAACATTTTATGATTTAAGCATACCGGGACTTTTCTATGTTGTACCTAAAATTTTTAGATGCATTCAGTTCCATATCAAAAACAATTTACCTTTACTCATTTTATAATGACACATGCAAGCAGAAACCTAACCATCCTGAATGATATACTTTCTTGCTCTCACTAATTTGTGTCCCTATAATAAACCACGTTTTTGCTGGCTTCTACAGCAGTTGCTAGAAAATTCACTAAAACAATTCCAGTTTTGCACTTATGTCTCATGTGAAACACATTTGCCTATACACAAGTTTGCATGTGCAATCATCACTTTATTCTGAAACTAGAAATGAGAAGTGTTTTATGAACAAAGATGTACCGTTGAGCTACATTTGGTTCTTTTGTTTTCCTGTCAAGTAAATGAATACAGTACATACAATGTCTAAAACAATGAGCATTCACATTTTCACATACAGGTCTTGTCCTACTGTTTTTTTTCATAAGTACCACAGTTGTCACCCTGTTATTATACTTTCAGCATTCAATTCAAACTTATGAGCTTCATTACATCTACTTTATGTCTATCTACAGATCAGAAGAGAGAGGATCTGAGTTTTTTTTAAACAGGCATTATCTACAAAGGGTCTCCTTTCTAGATGAACGCAGTTTAACCTTGAAAAATTCCATGCATACTTCAAATGTAGCATTCATTCAAGTGACTGCATTCCATCCTCTACGGCTAAGACCTTGCCCTAGATGCTTACTTACAGCCTCCACTGTGGAGTCTACAGCTTACATCTAAACTTTACAAAATCTGATAAACCTATAGACTTTCACAGTGTATCTGAAAAGTTTCTTGTTCATTCCCTTAGCAGTCTTATCCCTTAAGTATCGACCATAACTAGAATGCAAAAAGAAAACAACACAACTACTACATCCTTTTATAAGTTTCCAAAATGATACCAGTCTTTCTTCAATGCATTTTAAGCTCTCATTGTCTGCATCATTATTAGAATTACAAGACATCTCACTTTAGCAAATTGGATCCAAAACTGTCTACTACCCTAGAAGGTATCACTACCAATAAAAATAAATGCTAAAAATAATAAACAATACAAGTAGTACAAATAAATTCACAAAACTAAACCAAGCTCCCAACCTTAAAAACAACAAAAAACCCTCAAAATATTTAACACACAAAATAACAAATAAAGTATAAAACATGTAAACATAATTTAAATGAATTGTTTTATAATGTTATTCAGCAAAATCAACTTTAAAAAATAATGCAAAAGAAACTGGAACAAGAAAAAAAAGTGAAAGGGGAGCCATCACTTAATAAGCACATTAAGGTACTTTGGGAAACCAGTGTGCATGGGATTACTACACATTCTATGCACAGAAGTGCAAACAAACATCAGTTACTCTTGTAACTAAAGAGTTTACTTCTGTTTGCGTGCATACTATTAACAGGCCATTCTACTTAGGCTTCAGATTTATTACAGTGCTTATTCCCTAACCATTAAATATGTATCACGTAAAGCAAATGAAAACAGTGCAATAACTATTAAAACATATTACAAATAGTGTTGAATTATTTAAAAATGAACACTTTTGTTGAATACTTAATATCAGCAAGCAAATTACCACAAATACATTGTAACCCAAAGAGCCCAAAGGCACATGAAAATGACCTGGGAAATCCAAACAAAAATGGCCTGCAATTCTCTGAAGAGTGCAATTTATATAAATAAATCCAACGAGTCCAAGAGCAGCAAATCCTTCACAATCTCAATCATAAAAAGACAGATCTCAGAGTCACACAATCACTGTTACTGTTACAGGAAAACTTTACAGGAAAGCATCCATTCTTCTTCTTCTTCTTCTTTCGGCTTTTTCCCGGTTAGGGGTCGCCACAGCGGATCACCATGTCTGCACATTAATTGGCAGTGAAGTTTTACAGTGTCGAGTTGCCAGCCCGGCGCCCAACCTTCCACAGAAGGCACACACACATGCACACCTAGGGTCAATTTAGAGTGTCCAATCCACCTGCAGCATGTCTTTGGGATGTGGGAGGAAACTGGAGCACCCGGAGGAAACCCACGCAACCACAGGGTGGACATGCAGACTCCGCACAGAAGGCACCCCAGCCGAGGATCGAACTGGAGAACCTCTTGCTGTGAGGCGGCAATGCTAACCACTGCACCACCGTGGCCGCCCACAGGAAAGCATCCATAAAGAATCAAAATTACAAAATTATAAAGTTGTGTCTAAATATAAATTAATAAGCAGAAATATTCCAAGGGTTGGTAAGATTTGAACATCAGCACCCCTTTGAAGTTAAATAAAACAAGCGGCATAATAAAAACAGCAATGTTACCAAACATCCCCAGTTGTAACAGTTGACAACTGCAACATGGAGTGACAGCTACAATAATCAACAAATAAGGTCTCTGTAGTAAACTGATGAAAGTATAACAAGCCAGCAAGAAGAGCTGAGCTCCCACTAGAAAACCATTAAAATAAACCCATTTTTCAGTGGCTCATTGGTAATCAAGGACCACACACAGGCTTCCAACACATCCAATACCAGCAAAAAATCCAGCAAATCATGGTTCTGGAACTAAAACAAATGCATTTATCTAGCCACAGCAAAGCTGACAGCCAGCAGACACTGAAACCAAACTCTACACCAGTAAATAATAGACAGTTGTAAGTTGTTCAAAAAGTATATCTGTATGCAGTCAGCTCTATCATCTTCAGACAGTTGCATTCCAATTGACTATGAGCAAACCTCTCAAAATCTTAAAGCAAGAAATCTGGACAAACCCATAAATAAATGTGGGACAAAGGTCGAAAAATAAGGACGATTTTTAAATATTGCTCTTACAAACTTGGAAACTTGAAAGAATAACAGGTTTTGCATTAGCATGAATTTTCCAGTGGGTATGAAGTCTGAAACTCAAATGTCTGTCATTATTTGCTAACATCAGCCTTTAATGATTTGCCACTAATTTGCCAGAAAACCACAATTTTATGAACAAGAGGCCAAAAATATGAGGCAAAAATCTATACAGCTGAGAGGTATGAATTGAGCACTGAAGTGTCAGACAACCAAGGTGTTCAGCTTCCTATTCTTTACCTGAAGGATGCTTCAGGCACTTTCTCGCTTCAGTGGGGATGAAGGGTGGGACCCGTAATGCAGTGGTAGTCACCTGTTTGAACATCTTCTGTAATGGTGAGCTGCTCACACTGACTTGAGCATTTTTCTGTAATGGTGAGCCGCTCACACCCACTTGAACTTTTTCTGTACTTGTGAGCTGCTGACACCTACTTGAACATTTTTCTGTAATGGTGAGCTGCTTGCACCAACATGAACATTTCCTGTAATAGTGAGCTGCTCACACAAATGTACAGTGTTCATCACAGGGATTGCTGCTGTTCTAGCATTCCTTACACAATGGAGGGTTCAAAAGTATATCAGCAACATAAGGTGGAAGTCTACAGGAAACAGCCAGTGTGCAGGCTGGCCTGTTCTTGAAATGGCGAAATGGACGTCTGACTTGTAATACGTTGAGAAGATATTAAAAGACAATATTACGCTTTTATATCCTGTTTTTTTTTTGTTTTTTTTTTTTTTTTTGGCTAATTCATATCAAAGGGTTACAGTTAGACAGCCAATTTGATAGCATTTGTTTGGTAATCTTTGTCCCTGGATGAAAGGATACTGTCAGTTGGTTTCCTTTCAAAAATGCATGGATCTCTCAATAAAGTTTCTCATCTAGCTGTGAAAATCTAGGGAATGCAAAATCCTTTTCTTTTTGCTCCAAAGGTTGTAGAATAATGCAGATAGCTGAATGGACTGGTTAAAGCATGGAAGTCAGACCAACTTGCTCCTGTGGAAATTCTTCTAGCTCATTACTGTCTCACAGTTAGTATGACAAACTATAGAACCATACCCACCTCATTGCTAATCAATGTGTGATCAGGGATTCCTTTGTTGACCCTCTGAGAAAGATCAGTGTGTCTTTCTTAAAGTCTAAAGCTGGGGACACTGCATCAGTCAGTAGACTGGATTTTGTCCATAGGTTAGGTTAGTACTAAGCTAACTGCCCTTGTGAGCCATTTTAAGCTTAGCTAATTATCCCTTGTGAGACTCAAACCCCACACCTTGTGTTTATAAGGCAAACACTTTGACCATTAGGCCACCCTCCCAACCAAGATGGATCATTCTCAGTGAGCAGCTTGTGCTTTCATTTCTCACTGTCTACTGAAATGAATTTCATCCAGGAGGCAGACAGTTCTTAACATCCATGCAGTGACTATCTGAATGCCATGTTTTGACAAAGCTAATACTTCTGGTTGTTTCTACTGCAAACTGAACATTTGTGGTCATTATCTTCCATTTACTAAATTGTATAATGCAGAACTTCACTAAACCAGTTTATACCTCTCAACCACTTAGAGCAGAAAATCTGGACAAAGCCTTAAATAATGGGGGACAAAGGCCAAAAAAATAGGGACACTTTTTAAATATTGCCCTTATAAACTTAGAATGTTGATAGAATAACAGGTTTTGCATTACCTTTCTGAGGGTATGAAGTCTGAATCTCAAATGTATGTCATTATTTTCTGACTTCAATCCATAATGAATTATCAGTGATTTGCCAGAAAACCACAATTGTATTGAGAAACAGACCAAAAATAAGAAGCAAAAATCTGGACATTCTGCGAAAATCTGTACAGTTGAGAGGTATGCCCATCACTAATAAGGCGTGGATCTTTTTAAGAAATGACCAGCGAAAATACTATGATAGTCAAAGAAATTTACAAAGAGAGCGAGAAAGACCCTTAGGAGGTTAAAAATTGATATTGAGATAATTTTTATGTTTTAAGATATAAACATTTTATATATGTAAAATGTTCTTTTCCTCTTAGTGATCATGAAATGCTATGCAATGACTATGTGGTGTAACTGCACACAGTAATGAAAGCAGAAGCAAAACTAAACTGTCCTGAATAAATAAAAATGAAGTCAGTTTTGAAACTGAAAAAAAATATCTATTCATGAAGTGAAAACAAAGTTATCAGCCTTAAAATGGCATATACCACTAATCATACCTTAAATGGTAGTGCTTTGTACTACTTATGTACTACTAGTCATGGTTTATAAATTTTACTGTGTAAATGCATTACATGGACATAAAATAATTTAATCACCTCACAGAAACCCCCAAGAAACTAGTGAGCATGCTAATGTAATTAGTAACATCAACTGAATTTTTGTTTGTTTACACAGAATGATACAGACACCTCCGTCATGTAAAACACAAACTTGTATATTCATAATGAATACCAGAATCTGTAGGTTTACTAAATAAATAAAGGACGTCTGGCTGCAATGAGATGTGGGTAGAAATTCTGCCAAAGACAGGAAAAGTAATGCAGCCTTATCTAATTGCTAAGAGTTTTGTCAGCTAGACTTCCTTTAATTCCAGACCAGGTAAACATCTTAGCCTTTTCTTCAAGGAATTAAACTCATAGTAAATCTGCGCAAAAAGCAGATAAGCATTTTTCTCTCTTACATTTCTTTGTTTATTTAAGCTATTTTATATTATTCATTAGGAAGGAAAACTAAAATCGGAACAGGTGCCTCCCTGATTTTGTGCACACACATCACTGCTACTGCTATTAAAATAGTGGTAACATATTACTTATATACCTAAATCTATAACAAGTGTTGGCAGACTTCAATGAACAATGGCATACAGAGTTAAGAGCTGCAAACAACTGCAACTTCAGGCATAAGAGCTTTCTAAAGTTCCTACTCTTTCCTAAGGTTCATTTTATACCTGACTGGCCTAAGTGCCTGTAGAACATAACTGAACACCCATTTTAGATGTTATTTGTCAGCAGATGCAGGATTCTCCTGACTTAGAATGGAAAAACTGTGGAGTTAAGAAGAAAACAATCCATACACAAGGCCAGCCATCGCAGTCGCTTCAAGCAGTAAAATCTCTTATGTTGTCTTATTTTCAACTCATGTAGGTCCCATTGGGGAAAAGAATGTCTCCATTTCCCCTTCTACTTAAAAGATCACAGCACATGGACAGAAATCCATAGCACCATATTCTAGATTACATACCTTAGAACACAGCTGTTATTTCCTGCCATTCTGTAATTGACTAATCTTTTACAACAAAATAAATATGAGCTGTCATTTGAAGACTACGTATATGTAAATAATGGAGATGAAAGGTGCAAATGATAATTAACGACAGTGACCAACAAGATGAGATATGACTTCTGTCAGCCACTAAAAACAAGTAACCCTCTAGATGAAGTAAAACAGCTAAGATATTCACCTATGGCTTATTGTGTCAGTGTGCATACTTACAGGTGAACAAGTGACTAAAGTGAAATGCACTTCCAATGTAACTGTCTCAGTTCACATCTACATAAAAAGAGTTAAATTACTCTTCATAGAACCACACACACACACACACAGAGGTCTATGTTAA
This sequence comes from Protopterus annectens, assembly GCF_019279795.1. NCBI lineage: Eukaryota > Metazoa > Chordata > Ceratodontiformes > Protopteridae > Protopterus > Protopterus annectens. The sequence continues at coordinate 229,363,426 of NC_056731.1, forward strand.
ATGAACGAATGATCATAATGTCGAGTTCAACATACTCGAAACATTATGATCGTTAAGTTCAAAACCTCGAACCCTTAAAAGCCTGAAACAAACAGAATCGAAAGATTTTGTTTGTCCTAAACTTCCCCTACACTAACATACAAAACACACACATACAACCAAAGCATACAAACCCCTACACACTAACATCATTCAAACACTAACAACCTACACAAACATACCTACTTTTAAAATAAAGTGGGGGGCTTTGCCCCCCCCCCTAACTAAATATACTAACTCCGAGATCGCTGTACATTGGGGAAAGGGCAATTTCCCGGTAACTGCAACAAGCGATTAATAGGAAATTGCCCTTTCACCAATGTGCAGCGATTTCAGAGTTGGCATATTAAACTAAGCAGCCTGTGATGTAGCCATTCCAAACAGTGTAGTGTGTCTACGTCACACGCTACATTGACTAGGATGGCTGACCAAAACATTTCGGAACTCCAAATTTCGGCATTTGGAGTATCCGATTAAATGAATGAGCGATCAAACGTTGTTGAGTATATTGTACATACATTTTGATAATTCGTTCATTTAACATAGACACACACACAGACACACACACACACACACACACACACACACACACACACGCACAATGTGGGCACACAGTAATAGTAGATTTATATCCCCAAAAGTGGTCTTCCAGTGCACTGATAGAAAAGTAAGTTTGAGATCATTATGATAAAGAGGTGCAATGACTGCATGAAAGTTGGTTATAAATAAGAAAACCTTGATCCTTAGTTTATTTGTATACCAGCTATTTGTTATATGATGCATCTTGACCTGTTAGCCTGTTACATTTTTAGAATTTTCCTTGAAAATCAACAACTGTACTCAATCAAACAGACTGGGTTGTGACTAAAAAGGATCCACGGACCACTGTGTACTCACCTAGTTAACAAATGTGAATGAGTTAATCAATGAATTAATTAATGAGCTATTCACGTATTAATAAGCAATATGATGATAGGTACTCAGTCCCTAAACAAAACTAATTCATTCAACTTTTACCTAGTACAATAATAACATGGCCCCAAAAGGTGGTTGGAAATACTACTGTTGAAAAATGGTAATTTGCTCTAAGATTTAAGTTTTAATGCTAAAAAAGCCAGGAAGGAAAATAATGGGTAACATGCACAATAAGAGATGATCTTTAGCAAACTGTCGTTAATGGGCGTCTGGCAGTTAACAGCAAAAGGTTAAGGTTACCAGCAGTTAATGAGTTTCATTCTATAGTCCAATATTTGATTCCTTCAGTGTCAGTTTATCTGCTGTGTGAGCAAACTGCTTAACAATACATTGCTTTCAGGCATACCTCTCTACTGGCCATGATTTTACAGAATATCCCTAAAATTTTGTTTTATATTTTTGCAATATCTGTCACTAAATGTGTGATGTTCTGGTAAATCACTGAGAATACAATCACTCAATTTCAGACATCAAAGTCACTTATTGTTCAGATCATGCATGTTGATGTAAAGCCTGTTGTTCTAGTAACTTTAATGTAAATTAGGGTTTTTCTACAAAGCACTAAATGTCAAAAGACTAAGCAGTAGTACAAGAGAAGAAGGCCTTGATGAATTTATAAAAAACTGAGCGGAGACCTGACGAAGTTGAGAAAACCTTATCCCCTGAATCAGATAAGGTGTAAGCCCTTATGAGGAAGTAGTGCAAGGGAAAATGAAGGAAAAGGTTATCAAGATGAAAGACAGACAGAGGAGGCAGAACTTAAGGTTTAATAATACTGCAGAAGGTTTGGAAGCAAGGACTGCAAGAAAATGATGACTGGCTTGCTTAATAAATGGACTGGCATCCTGCAGCAAGACATCCTGTTAGATTGGGTACATAGAGTATTTGAAGCATTACAAGCCCACACAAAGTACCCGAGATTGATAGCAATAAAAGTTCAAACTTTCCAACAATAAGAGCAGCTGCTAGGAGACAGATGGAAAAGAAGTAAAATTCTACTAGTGGGTAAACACTGAATATTTGTGGCAAAGGACTTTTTGGTGCGCGCTAGACAGAGGAGACACAAATTCAAAGTATGTAACCTGCTAAATCTGAACTGTATACTTTAGTACCCCTTTATCTTTAAAGTGTTTTCTCCAGTGGGAAACAAGGCATTTGTTAATCCAGATGAAATGTTGCCTGCACTACAAAGATGCAAACAATTTCATTGCCAACTGCCCCAAACAAATAAAGGATAGGGAACGGGAACCCAGAGCCACAAGACTGGAAGGGAAAGATGGCCACTAAAGTTCTTTCTCTTTTTCTACACAAAATGCAGGAGAGACAAACTGAAAAGAAGAAAACCACCCACAAGATAAGGGTCATGTTAGTACGTGAGCAGGTGGCAGAAGATGGTGAGCCAGCCAATGAGAAGCAGCTCCAGGCTGTGTAAAAGCAGATGTCAGGAAACTACCATGATTTGTTGTAATCAGTGACATTGTGGTGCTACTGTGCATGTCTTCTTGTTCATAACAATACAATAAAATAACCGGATACAGTGGGTAAAAGCTAGACAGGCATGAAAACAAATAATAGAAGAAGAAACAGCTAGCGCAATGTTTTTATTACCGTGTTACCTTGTTTTTCATCTATTATTTGTTCATAACAATGGTGTAGAAAAATGAATGAACAGAATTTTTGTATTTGGGACATTATTATATGTTCTCATTTCTGTTCTTGTGAACTAAGTAAGTCACATTCCAGACAGCAAGTTTAGTGTGTCCTTGAAAAGCATTACTGAAAGAATTTGTCAAGAGTACTGGAATCTACTGCACTTATATCAATGCTTAAATCTGTGAAGGACTAAGGACTCCTTTAGGTAACAACATGCTATTTAAGTTGGGTAAATATTGTTAAGTTATATAAAAGCATGCAGTAACACAAAAAATTTGAGGAATAATATTGCAATGTGTCGATTCATAGTAGTGCAATTATGATAGATGGACTCAAATAAATATTTAAGCTATTTTAACTAATAGGATGCAATTAAATTGTCGAAGAAAGTGTAGTAAAATTGTTTAGTGATAATTAATAAACGTATGTGCTTAAGAATATTGTGTTAGAACTCAATCACTCACAGCAGCTCAAAAAGAGGAAATAGATTTTAAAATTACTGATAATTAACAGAGGTATGCTTATGAATTTTGTGGTGGAAATGCACGGTTCATAGTGGCACAAAAACAGGAAATAGTTGTTAAGGGAGTCACAGAGATGGCAGAGAATGGCCCAAGAGCAGAAACAAAGAAGCTGAATGTAGGAGCTGTAGAGTTGTCAGGGAATTGTTACATCTTTTGAAGACATCTGAGGTTGAGATTTGTAACATGCTGAAGGAAGAAATAGTATTTACCCAGGGTTTAGTAATATTAGGGTGAAACTGGAATGCGACAACAACACCAGATGACTTTAGTGATGTACCAAGAAAGGTGAAATTAGGTAGAAAAGGAAAAATCTTAAGAAATGTTGTGCACATCTATGGCCTAATGGATACTGTGGAACCTTACCCTGAAGCCAGGGTATATAGGCATTATTCAAAACAATTTAAAAACACACTCAAGGCTGGACAGGATATATATATCATGAAACAGCATGTAGGTTTAATAAAGGATTTTGCTACCCACCCATTCTTCTTTCTGTTCATGTGTCAATTAGTGTTTCAACTCCAAATATTTATCGTGGGAGGCAAAGGAGGTAATGGAGGTTCTAGATAAGCTGAATGAAGATTGGAGTAAAGGGAAGAGAGTTGGTAGAAATAGCAAAAGAAAAAAAATAGTAAAATGGGCTGAGAAGGAGATCAAAGACATCAGGGTGTGGGAGGAGCTCAAAATAGACACTAGACAAATATTATAGGAGAAGGAGAGGCAGGCCTGGAAGAAATGGAGTGAAAAAGTGGAGACGACAATGAATCACCTTAAACCGTCTTTCTCTATCACTTCCCATAATAATATACCTACCACAGTGGAAACTCACACCAAACTACTTGGGGTCATTATTGATGACCAGCTGAAATTTGACCTACATGTCCGCAGTAACATTAAGAAAACCCACCAAAAACTTGGACTCCTCTACAGGAATAAAACCTTTTTATCCAGTAAAACCAAGATAACCCAATCCCATGCCTACCTACTCCAGACCCTTCTTTTCAGCTCTCAAATCCTCATCAACTTACAAACCACACTACTCTCTAAACTAGAGTCTACTTACAACAAGGTGCCCAAATTTGCTGCCAAACATCCCTACCATGCTAATCACTGCTTAGCACTCAGGAAACTAAACTGACTAGAGCTTCCCCACAACCTTCTCCTCTCTCAGCTTCAAATAATTAATTCTATATTGCACCTGCCCTCCTTTTGTCCTAGCATCACCTCTCCCATCTCCTCCTACTCCTCACCTAGAACTCTTCAGAGCTCAGAACAACATCTCCTTTCTATACACAAGCCAAAAATCAAAATAGGCAAGAGCCTTTGCAGTTATTCCTCAGCTGATATCTGGAATAGACTTCTGCTGGACATTCAAAATATTAAGCCTAAACACCACTGTAAAAATGTAAAAAAAACACCTAAGCAATACATGGCCACATCAGTGTAATCATCCCCCTGATTGACTTTATTCCTCTCTGCCATCTTGCCTCCCACATTTGTTCCATACCTATGTCACCCTACTTCTCTTCTCTTCCACTAATGTTTCTCTACTAGTTATAGTGTTTCTACCTTGTACCTGTATGATTACTACAATCACCAATAGAATTTATTGTCTTATAATCAGTTCTGCTCACTGCGGCTATTCAGCAGAACCGATGATGAAGAATGTAAATTTTCTATTTGATTTTTTTACTCTGTATTTTACCAGGTGCACTTAATCTTTTAGAATCTAATTGTCTATTATTTTAACTCAGTTTACTGTTAGTCCTGGTAACTATGTTTATGTAGTTATGAAGTTATATAGCTATGTTTTTTGTGGAGCTTTTCTCCCTGGGTCTCCACTGAAAAAGGGTTCTGGCCCAGCTGGACTAACCCAGCCAACAAATGTCAAATAAATAAATAAATAATTTGGGAAATATAAGGGAGCAAGAGCAGAAGAGGGGGTCATTTTTAGATGCCCAGAAATAACTGTGAAAACTGAAGTTGAAATGGGTGAAACATTTAGAGGAGAGTTAATATAGAACACCAAGCAGCCCTAAAGGTCTATGGTAATGAAATTAGTGCTAAGCAACAAAAATATTTAATGTTAAAGGCTGCAACAACAATTTTTTAAGATTAGAGAACCTAAAATGGGACAATTTACAATGGATCTCATGAAAACAGAGGAGATATTTGGGGAATATTATGAGATCCTATACATGTGTCAAATACCAGACATACAATGGAAAAATATGTTCTACTGATTTTCACAGGACAAAGACACTGTCAGACTCACAGAAAAGGAAGCAGACGGGCTAATGAGGAGGATAACAGTGCAAGAGATAGAAGAACAATTGAAACATGTTGCAGTAGGCAAGTCACCTGGATGGGATGGCTTCACTGTGGATTGCTGGATAGAGGTCTCTACAGAGTTGGTACCTAAATGGCTAGGCATCTTTGTCAACATTCTAACAAATAAGGAAATCCTGGAGTCTTGGCACATTGCAGTAATAACAATGATATTAAGGGCAGGAAGTGACCCTGTAAATTCCCAGGTCTTACCATCCTATGTCAGTATTAAATTGCAATTATAAGCTTTATGTAGTGATTTTACCAAATAGGGTGGCACAGATTCTCCCAAGAATTATTGATAGAATCAATGTGTATTTATAAAAGGGAAACAGACATTTCACAAAACAATTAAGACAAATAAGATAGATAGCTCAGCTGAGAAGGAAGGGAAACAGCCGGTTCCTATTGGGATTAGATGAAGAAAAAGTGTTGAACAGGGCACACTGGGTGAGCCTTTGGGAAGTAATGACATTGATAATAATTTAATAAATCCCAGTGGAAATCTTAAGAGCAATACATGAGGGCAAAAAGGTGGTAATTGAGTTAAATGGACGAGTGACATCAGAAATCAAGATCTGCAGGGGAAAAAAGCAAGAGTGCCTATTACCCCCCCCCCCCCATTACTGTTTACACTACATCTGGGACCCTTGGCACAGAATGTCTGTCAGTCTGACCTAAAGGGTTGGAATTTGGGGCAGGTGAATAGCTGTTAGCAATGGCAGCCAGAACAGGATAAACCAAGGTTATTTAATATCTTGCAGGAATTAAAAAAACTGCAAGGATATAAGATCTATGAGGATAAGAGCAAGGTCCACATCATTAAATTGCTCGGTCTGGATGGGTGGACTCTGCATTTCTTGTTGTGGACTTGCTACTGTTTTACTTGAGAATCCACTTAGCTACTTGGAGCAGTTATTGTTGTTTGGATAAGAGCAATGTGATAAGCAAACATTAACAGCTATTTAATACTCTAGTGCAAAAGTTTCCACAGCTATGGTGCATTATGAATTAAAATATCTGGGAGTTTGGATAGCTAAAACATTGGTAGATTCCCCAAAGTAATCACAGGAGGTTGTTAAAATGAACATTCAGGGAAAATTAAGGAAATGGACAGTCAGCCCAGTGGACTTATACAAGAGGATACAAGTAGCAAAAAAAAATATTATGCCATTAATCCTGCATGGCTTATGGACAGATTCTGGTAAAGATGAAGAAAAGAAGTTATACAATATGTTGGAGTGGAAAAGGAAAACAGTAAAGTGACAACGATGGTATTATGTAAAGGGGAAGGAAGGCTGGTGATACCAAACCTGCGGGAATATTTAAGGCGTCACAACTTCTCTTGATGTGCTATATACAGGATTCAGACTGCTATATGAAATGGAAGGCTATAACATTGAGTTAGCTTGGTTACATTCTTTCATTTTTAAATATGTGGGTATTAGCATTATTAATGGATGGAAAGGGAACAATGCCATGCTGAACACAAGTAGAAGGGATGCATAAAATAGTCAAAGGGTTGTTTAATACTAAATAATATAAGCAGTACAGGTCTGAGTTATGATCAACAGGATTGGGGAAGTTACTTTATGCGATCAGCAGTGCACTTATAGCTAGTTGGCCTTACGGCAGCAGACTAGTTTACTTCTGGGACAAGATGAAGTCAGAAGATAGAAGAATGGAATAGAGGGGACTTTGTGAGTGTTAGATTCTGAAATGTAACCTTTTGAAATATGGAAGTGTATATGATATATTAAGTAACCTTAAGTATTATTGCCTCTAGACCCAAGCCGGTAGAAATCTTACTAGAAACTAGAAGGTGGACAGTAACTAATGGGAGGCTAGTGGGAAGGATATACCAGGCTCTTATGGAAAATAGTAGGATATCAAAGTGGAGATTACTTCAGACTTGGGAAAATCAAAAAAGGCTAGAAATCTCCAGTAACTATTTAGGTAGAGATTTTCTTCATTTCCAATAAGGCTACACAACCTAGGAAATTTAGAATATTTGCCTGGAATTGCCTGCTCAAATATTTTTACACCCTGTCAGAATAAACAGAGTGTATGCAGGAGCTAGTTACAACTGTTGGATAAAGTGAAAAGCAAATGAAAGGTGATTGGAATCATAATTTATGGGCATGTGAGAAGTTTGCATTGTGACATAAAATAATTGGAAATGAAGGTTCTCCTCAAGGACTAACTTCTTGTAAAGCTGGGGGGGGGGGGGTCTTGTTCTGCCAGTGCATGTGAAAACTTTCGGAAGTTTGAAGTCTGAGAATACTGCCTTCCAAGAAAGGCATAACTAGTACATGGAAAAGCAGGCAGGTCCCAAAAGGATGCAAAGCAAGAGATCTGATGGAGAAGGTGAAAGTAGTGGAGAGACAAATAGGGAAATAAAACCCGAGTAAATTCTGTAACAAAAAATGGTGGCCTCTGGGAAAATGTAAATGCCAATATGACCAAAAGGGAGAGAAATCTAAGGGCATTAACACAGAAAAGAATAGCACTTTTGGGTCAATGAGATAATTAGACATTGGTGTAGCTTGTTGCTACAATGGACTATAATCGATTTATATAATAGACACTTTAGTTGTACCCACTTTTAAAAGGAAACACTGATGTTAATCAGATAGAAATGTCTTCTCATACTTAGGGGCAACTGCCAGGATTATGAAAGGGTACCTTTCATCAAGACTGCACAGAAGGATGTAATTTTGGATTGTAATAAAGATGTCATAAAAACATTTCCAACCCACCTTATTTTTGGGAGCCTCAATTTATCCTACTTAATAGTTCAAGCTCCCCCTCCCAGATAAATTCTTTAAGTCTCTACTAATTACTGTCAGTAACTTTTCTGATTGATAAAAATATGTCTGACCTGTATATAAAACTAAAGGGACTAAAAACATTTTCACAGCTTGTCTCGTACTATCCATATCCAAAAACAAGAGCTTCTAATTTCTTAGATTTTGTATCATCTTTTGTTTAGTCTCTTCCCAAATATCCATAGCTACCATAACAGAAGCATTTTTAATCCATGCTCTTAAATACTTCATCTTACCATGTCCCCATAAATATGGGTATTGCTGAACCAATTTGTGTGTGGGCACATAGTTTACAGCGACAGCCTTTGTTTTATCTTCATTCATTTCATACCCTGAAAAAACATGAAACTGGCTCAAAATGTACCGCAGCACAAAAATATTACTTTCTGGATTTATCTATTATAAAATAATATCATCTGCAAATAAAGCCAACTTTTCTAAATTACCATATCAGTTATATCCTTCATTTTCTGAGTCCCTTATTTTCTTTATCAATGGTTCAAAACATAATGCAAATAACAAAGGGGGGAATAGGACACCTCTGTCAGGTTCCTCTGTTCAAACACAATTTCTTGGAGAGGAGCCCTCTCACTTTAATGTTTGCCTCTGATCATCCTCCTGAAAACTATATCCCAGGCTCAGTCTGAAAAGGGCCTGTCTGTGTTAGCCCTCTACTTTAGTTAACAAATACAAATAAATACACAACAATGTTTTTTTAAGTTAAGACTTTCAGGTAATACCCCATTTGTATGGGTGGCCTAATGGTTAAGGTGTTTGCATTACAAACACAAGGTGCAGGGTTTGAGTCTTACAAGGGATAATTGGGCTAGGCTTAAAATGGCTTGCAAGAGCAGTTAGCTTAGTACTAACCTATGAACCTATTACCTCTAGGAACTAAATTGATAAATAACTGTATCAAAATGTATCAGATGAGATCCCTTTAAACTACTGCACAAAAATCATAAAAGCTGTATTTTCCCATGTTTAGTCAGTTTAAATAAGCATATGTATTTGTAGTTAACAATGTTACCCTTAAATATTTCCTTTTACTTTATTTCTTTATATATCATATGATGCTTTAAACATCAATTCTTACAGAAGCTACATTATGTGGTTAAAACTCTTATTACAACTGTCCTATCCTATGTGCATTTAGTTTCAAGTAACTACATATTCATTATTACTACTCATTTTAACAATAACATTTCTTCATGTATTCAATGTGATCTCATCAGAAAATGATTACTTATTTTCAGGTTTACCGTACAAATCTGATATTAAATCAATGTGTGCAAAATGTTTCTATTTTAATCCAATGTTTGTATTAGAACTGTCTCTTTACTTAATCTTCTGCTGTATACAATCTGCACCTTCTACATGAAGCTGGTTTTAGGAACCTTTTCACTACCAGTCATTATGTACAGTTTTGCACATTGCAGTTTATATGGATACAAAGTCATCATAACGATCAGGTAAATGTATAAGAGTCATGGGTACTTACGTATTATCGCAACCACATTCTAAACGACTCACAGTCAATGTATTGTGGCAGCCCTTCAAGCTATCATTTTCTTTGGGAAAGAAAATCTACCTTTTTTAGGATGTAATGTTTAAAACACAAAGTATATAGATATTGAACACATGAAGATGTTATAAAATGTTATGCCTGTCAGCATTCAAGTTGCACTGTATGAGCTTTATTTTTCCAACTATAACTCCTGCTGATATCCAACTGTGCTTTCAGTTTACTTTTCGTTCCACTTCTAATGTAACACCGTTTGATCATGGCAATGTTTTAATTGCTGTAACCCCTCATGTTCTTCATGGTTGTTTATAAAAGAATAAAAAAATATGTGTTAAAACAAGAAAGAAAGATGCTGGTAGACCCCCAAACTGTAATGCCATCAGGAGGTAGAAATTCAACAAGCTACATCAAGAATATTTTCTGTTTCAATGAACAACAGTATCTTTTTAACACTGTTACACATACCTCCAAGCCTCCAAGTTCAACACATCTGCTCAAAAACAAAACATAATAGTGGGAGACAGGGTAGATAAAAAAGAAAAAAGCAGGGACAGATTTTTAGACATTGCTGGTTCAAACTTGGAAACCTGCTACAATAACACGGTTTGTGTTAGCATGCATTTTTTTGAATGATAGGAAGTTTACATTCAAAGGTATGTCATTACTTATGCACTTCAATCCTCAACGACTGACAGAAAACCAAACATTTTATTACGAACAACCCGAAAAAAAAAGAGGACTTCAATCCTCAATGACTGCCAGAAAACAAAACACTTTATTAGGAACAACCAAAATTATGAGGTAAACATCAGCACATTCTGCAAAAATACGGAAATAAGAGGTGTCGGACAACTGAAACATGTACTATTAATAATAACTTGATAAAAATAAACATATGTGCTTCACTTAGAACCAGCACCCCCCCAAAAAAAAAAATAGAAGACGAAGAAGCATGCAGTTTAAAATTATAGCTTGAACGGCCAGAGGAAATCATTTAGAATGTGGTTGCGATAATACATAAGTACCGAGTTGTGACATGCTACACTGCACTGTCTGAGGAATCAATAATCCGTAATTGCAGTTTTACAGAGTGCATCACTTGCACAAAGAGTCCAGAGTGTTTATTTTAGTAAGAATTTCTTAGTCCAAGAAGCAAATATTTTCTTTTACATTTAGGCAAATAATGTTTAAAAAATAACATTACTGTAAGCAAAAATAAACTCACTGAAGAAAATAAAAATGACAAAAAAGTGTTTTTGTAGTGGTCGGGTCATTCCACAGCCTCATCTATGAGGGTTTTGTATTTTGTACCCTATTAATTAACCTAATCAACATGGCATCTTAGAGAAAATGCCATCTCCTCCATTGCAATCATTGTAGAGTTCTGGGAGCTTCACCATATCACACACATTCACATAGAAGTATTTTTAATCATGTTTTAAACTGAACAACATAGTTTTATTGTGCTTCAGAACAGTGGCTTCTATTTAAAAAAGATTGCTTTCAAGAAGTTCACCAAAGATGAGCATACGATGATATTTGCTTTGATAACCTGAATGATGACCTCACAAAGCAGTCAGCAGTGGAATGCTTAAACATCACATTACTCCAACTGGCTTGGCATCAGACTTTTTAGAGGCTGCAGAACTGGAGTGAGGATACTTCCAGGCTTCCAAAATAAGATCATCAGAGGGTGGTGCTAAGGGTGACTTATCACTGAGGAGTCTGAAGGCTCTGCACTACAGGAGGAACCCAAGGGAGAAAGAAGCGAAGAGAAGGGAAGAGAAGAGAAGAACCAAGAGTTGCAAGACCTCAAAAGCTAAGCTAAAGAGACTGCCCCAAAGTATAGACCAATGTCAGAGGAGCTCAAAGAACTGGAGCAGCTTTAAGATCTTGTCTATTTCTTCATTTAGGGTATTATAACTAACAGGCACTGAAACAAAACATAAAGGGGAGAAAACCCTCTTCTCTTTGACAGCTCTGATGAAAAAAGACTACAACATAGTCCTGTGTGAGTATATGATATGCTCAAGCTGGGTGCTGGGCACACACTGGAACTCACATGTGACTTTTTGCAAACCAAAGTTCCTCAGGATAAAATCTGGCATATGTGATTCAGGCTCTCACTATATGTCAATACAAATGCCTGATCTCTCACAACTGTGGTGTACATCTGGTTCAGGTCAACCTTGCTCATCAGCAAGGACCACTCAACCTTGCTGGGAAAGAGTCCATGAAAATAAATCATCTGCCTGAATACCATCAGACTGAGACTTCTCAAGATTCGGCATGACAGAACTAAAGCCAAATCAATAAGTCAGGGCACAGCTTGTGCAAAATATCCTGGATGTACCTCTAGGATAGGAGCTAGTTACATAATTTTCCCATGCCAATTAAACAATGCTAAAATAGTGGACCAGAATGGAGTTCAGTGAACATCTATTCTCATCACTGCCCAAGAGGCAGAACAAAACATGAACTTACCTTTAGGAAGGCTGGGCCCAGCAAATCCAGTGAACAAAGTACTAGGTGAATAACTCCATTGTACCCTCCAACCATTGAGAGGCACTCTACCATCATTCACATAACCCACCATCCTCCACAACCATGTATAGTATTTGTGTGAGTTTCAACAGTCATTAAAGAGATGAACCAAAACCTTATTCAAACAATATTTTTTACCACTGAAAACAAGCACTGAAAACCAAACTGAAAGAGCAGCAAAAATGATTCGATAGATGCAAGGAATAAGCTTGCTAATGTAGTGGGCATTTGAAATTATTCTGTGTGAGTGTGTGTGTGTGTGTGTGTGTGTGTGTGTGTGTGTGTGTGTGTGTGTGTGTGTGTGTGTCTGAGAGAGACAGAGAGAGGGGTGCAGATGTTTATGTCTTCAAGTCTGGGAATTTCTGGATAATAAAATAAAATGCTGAATGCTGAGTGTAGCAGAGGAAGACATGGGCCTTAAGACGCATCAAAGAAGTTGCTTGATGTTGGAATCATCAGGGCATCTTAAACAGAATCTGTTTCAAGACTGAGTAACTAGACTTAATTAAAAAGGTAACTTTTAATGGGAGAAATACTGAAAGGCTGTACACAATTTTGAATAGCTGCCTTTTATTCCAGTGAAGAAAACAAAAGAAGTTTACAAATTTTCAGCTCAATTTCTGTCATAGCTTCTGAGAGAATGCTGTTGTATTTGCTGTACGTACCTGCAGTGGTATATATTTGTGCGAAGTTGGTAGAGGGTAATACACTAAACAGTAAATGATCTTTAACATGGTAGACCGAAACCCTGTATATCAGAACATCTGGTACCTGCTTCTTAAAAAAGAGTGGCAGTGGAATTCCACTATATAATCCTTCAGGAACATCCTCACCTCTGCTATTGAATGCCCCCAGAGATTGTTTTATGAAAAAGCCAACGTGACTTTTTAGGAAGGCATTCTCCTTTGTTACAGCCAGAGTTACTGCTCTACTTTCTCCATTTCCTTTCTCAGGTCTGGTCTGAACGACATCACTTCCTGCTCATCACTATCCATCCCCAAATGTTTCTCACTAAACTTCAGGAAGGATTTCTGATTTTCACTTATAACATCCCGTAAAAGTAGACATTCACAAGAAGATCTGGCATGGAAGGTTCCCTTCCAGCTGGTCATACCTTGGTCATTCCCATGTCATTTTTTTCTCTTTTTTATGCAATTACTAATTGGTGGGCCAAGTGTTAGACTTAAACCTAGATTAGAAAGGTACAACAGCTAAAAAGTTGCACTATATGTAGTTATTGAGCAATTTAAATCCATAGCTTCTTTACAACTCCCTAAAATATATCTACGTATGCCAAAATGATATGGCATTCCATAAAGCTTAGAACACAATACCATTTTTTAAGCATGGGGAATGAAACAGAAATGCTGTGCCTCACATCTAAATCAGGCAGCAGCAGTCAGACATTTCAAGGAAGATCCTGTTTAATAATGGTCACTTGGCCTCACTGTATTCACTTTCATAAAGGAATGTACACAATCCTCCACTAAAATCACAAGGGTAAAGTTTCATCTACGCTGTCTATGCTGGCCTGCAAATAAAACTCACATGTGCTCATTATATCAGCTTATCTAGTGGAAGACCCTGAGCAATGGCTAACTGTTGGATGTTCTCTGATATCCTCATCTTAGCACAGTTCTGAAATTTATCCTTTTAGGCTTAGGAAAAAAAAACATGCCTGGTGCTGGTGTAATGCTATATATTGTGTCAGAAGGGTGCAGACAGTACATTCTCTCCCCAGTTCGGCCCCCCAGTATACCAGTATACCAGGCAAATCCAGGACCATACATCATAAAATGACGTATGTTTCACATCAGTGGGAAATCCAGCCACAGATCAACATAAAAATCTATCCAGTCTTGGGGGGATGGCAGAAAGGTAACAGGCACAAACTACAGAGGATTTTCTTGTGGATTAACACATATGGCAAGTAAACTGACAAGAATTTTAGGCAGTGTAGACTAAACCTCTCTGGGAGTTTTAGAGGAAGTCAAAAATGAAAGGGCTGAGAAGGTAGACTTATATGTGCAACATCTGGAATCAAGGTCATAGCAATAATGTTCAGGGAAGATTTGAAGAGAGGACCAAAACACCTACAAGCTGCATATTCTTAAGTCACGTTGTAGAATCATACATTTTGAGGGGTGACCTTTAACACTGGCAGTTTCCTGTGGGTGACTTGGTCACTTGGTGGCAAAATATAATACAGTTGCATTGACACCACTTTCAGGATGAAATGTGAGTTGTCTCTGAGACCCACTCAATCCTTGTGATAGATTAAATACATTTTAAAATAAGGGTCTACAACTGATAGATTCTATGGAATGATGTGATGCCCACCAACAACAAAATCAGCTGCTTAACCACATGGAACTGAGGCACATGTCTGCATTACATAAGGATGTGATGCACAGTTATGCCTGAAACTTGCACCTTGACCGAGGAATGGATAAGACCCAGATCAAACATTTGCACAAGATTAGCTAAGGATCACTTACAAACTAAAACACTGAGTTGATACAGGACAGTTCTGTACCTCTTTGACATAAAGCATGCATCTAACAAGTAGAAGGCTTTCTGGAAGCATCCACCTTTTCTGGGACAACTGATAAAAGATTCTGTTGGAATAGGTGGTCTAATAGGAGCAACCAATGTCTGACACTAAGCTGGCTGTTAACCTAGAACCAGCCTTTACTCGTTACTCATTCTATCATAGATTCAGACCCCAAACTGTGGGCAGTAAAGCGAAAGGAGGTGGAGTTTCAATATACATTAAAGATATACACACCTCCAGGCTGGTCAAACACTATGACGCAGAGGAGACACTCCAGGTGCCGTTAACCCTTGACAAGACCCCTGTTCAAATCATTGCTAGCCCCCAAATCTGACTCAAGATGCCCGATCCGCCTATTTGGACTTGTTTGAATCTATCAAGATTCAACCCTTTACCCTGATTCTGGCTGACTTTAACTTCCCAAACATAGACTGGAAGACCTACTCATCCCAGAAAACAAATGCCCAGAGATTTTGTCAACGCAAATGCCTTGCAACAGCTAGTCGATACCCCCACAAGGGGTAATAATATCTTGGACTTGGTATTAACCGACATGAATAACCACTGTAGCATCCCTATAGTATTATCCTCCCTGGTAAGAGCCAACCACAAAGCAGTCACTTTCGAAGTCACCATCTCCCCCAACCCCCCTTTAGCTAGGATCAGACATAAAAACCTCTCCATAGCTGAATACAGCCTCCTGAGGGATGGTATAAACAGCTTCACAGCCCCCTCCTTTGTAGGAACTGGCACCAATATCCAAAACTACACCAAAGCATTATATGAGCACTTGCATAGATGCATGGAGTCAGGAATACCTGATAGTACTAAGTCATCTGCTGCAAGGAAGAGTAAACCTATCTAGTGGACATCTGCAATAAATAAACTCTATAAAAAAGGAAAATAATTGTTGTCCAAGACCAAGAAGGAACAGGTGCCCAATTAGAAGTAAGTCTCTTTAGCCTGAACAAGCAAATAAGAGCACTAGTGAAATCCTCCAAAGCAAACTTTGAGTCCAAATTGGCCACATCTACTAGAGGCAATCATATGGTCTTCTTCACATATGTCTACAACCTCAAAGGAAGCACCCAGATCTGTTCAGAACTGGTGGTCAAGGACACCACATATGCAAATGCCGTAGATATAGCAAACTTGCTTGCTGAACGATTCAGTGAAAACTTTACCCCTCTGTCCCCCAATCAGTAAATCAGGACATCTCCAGTACCTGACCCTCCTCCTTATATCTAGGAAACATGTCATCACTGCTCTCTCAAAGACACAAAATACAGCCTCCATGGGACCCGATAAAATCCCAGGCTGTATCCTACGTGAACTCAGATAGGAACTTGCAGCACCATTAGGCACCTTATTCAACCAAAGCTTGAGTACTGGGTTTGTCCCAGATGAGTGGAGGGCAGCCATTGTTATCCCTTTACACAAAGGTGGAGCATCCACCGATCTGGGAAATTACAGACCCATCAGCCTAGCAAGCCTGATCTGCAAAGCCATGGAACAGATTATCATGGATCTCATTAACAAGGACATTAGCAACCTCCAAACACTTGATTACACAGTTTGGCTTCATCAAGGGGGGGTCATGTCTGCTAAATTTGGTCGACTTTATTGAGACAGTCACAAAGCTATGGATGAGGGGAAGATGGTGCACACTGCCTGCATTGAACTGGCCAAAGCCTTTGACACTATTCCCCACTCAGGAATAACAGATAAACTCTCTCAGCTAGGCATCAATCTGTATGTTACCAGATGGGTAGCAAACTGGCTCACTGATAGAACCCAAGTAGTCAAAATAGGGGAAGCCACTTCAAGCAGTAGACCCATAACAAGCTGCATACCCCAGGATTTGATCTTGGGGCCTCTACTTGGGATATACTTTTCTGAGGTGCAGGCCAAAACCAGTGGGCTATGGCTGACCAGGTTTTCAGATGACTGCAAGCTGAGTGCTGTCATCAGTTCCCTTAGTGATGTGGACATCCTCCAAGAGGGTCCCACTCAGACAAATGACTGATGCCAGAAACATGGCCTGAAGCTGAATACCAAAAAATGCATCATCATCTCCTTTGGGTAGAGTGACATCCCCACAAATTATCACATTAATAACAACACCCTAAGCACTCAGTCAGTTATGAGGGATTTGGGCACCCGGGTTAACAGCAGCCTGACTTTTGACCATCATGTTGCTTCCGTGGTATGGAAAGCCTTCTACATGGCCCACCTCATAAGTACGGGTATCTCATCCAGGAGCAAGGAGGTCATAACATCCCTGTATTCTTCCCTTATAAAACCCATTATTGAATACAATGCACCTTTTGGCATTTACCTTGCAAAGCACATGCAGCAGCTGGAGAGACCACAGAGATTTCTCACCAGGAGAATCCAGGGCCTCAAACATCTACCATACACAGATATGCTAAAATTCCTATCCCTCTACTCAGTTTCATACAGACACCTCAGAGGTGACCTCTGTCTGACATACAAGTTGATCATGGACCTTACCTTGATGGGACTGCTGCATATCCGCAAGTCAAGCTCCACTCGAGTAACCCACATGCACAGCCTCATCCTGGTCTGTGACATCAACAAGACTTGTTAGCAGGAAAGATTTGTGCCCCAGAGACTCCCTCATCTATGAAACAGACTCCCTCCCCACATCAACAACAGCAGCTCTTTATCCTTTTTTAAGCGCAACCTGGATAACTGGATGATTTGTCTAACTATGGGCTAAACTCTTGGATAGGCTTATAACAGCCTCAAGGCCAATAGCCTAGTAACCTCCTATGATACTAGAATAAGGCAAAGATCCCCTGGCTTTGGCATCTTTATACTTACCGAAAGGGCATCTTTATTAACTCCCACTGGGCAGCAAAGATTAGTCTTGCTGCTTCTTCAAATTTACTAGGAAACAAAGGGTTAAAGGGAAGAAGTTTTGCCTATCACTGCAGAAAGATCACACCTTCTATAAACTGCAGTTCCTTAATGAAATGAACTGAAAAGAGGAAAATGCCATTCTTTTTGGGGTGGACAGGTCATTCTCTGGTTTTTCCATTCCCAGAACACCCTAACTGGACAAGTCTTTATTATTCTCAGTTGCAGGAAGGAACTGGAACTTCATACAAAGAATAATCCAATTAATTGAATTTCCTAGGAATGTTTGCTTCTACAACAGTGACACCTAAGCTTTAGGCCACTACCCTGCACACACTGAATCTCTGAATATGGACTAATACTGTTTATGTAGTAAATCATGGCCTGATTATCTAACTAAAGCTAGTGAGGTTCTAAATTAGTTTTGGTTCCCTTTCCAGAATTTGCTGGGTGAGAAAAATTATCCTTCTCACCAGGCAGTTTATGTGGATCTCATCTTCCTGAGGGCTTCACTATCCTTGTACAGTGAAGAAGCCTAAATTAACTCACCCTTTGCACACAAAATATACACTAGACAGTGATATGGGGTCAGCTGCAAAAACTGAGATTCATGGGACACACCCCCTTCTACAGAGCCTGGTGACAAGGTCCTGACAACAAAAGCAGATATATAAATGTGGAATGACTGCAGTCAGTAGCACATCACTGCCCACTGAAACATTCCCACTTACTACCATACAAATGAGAAAACAGTAGCTACGATAAGGCTCAACAGGCACAGAAGGGTCCATGTTTGTAGTGTCCACTGACATTTTCTACATAATGACAAGGTTATAAATTTTGTATCCTTTTTCAGGCAAAAGAAATTGATAATGAAGAGTCCCATACTTTCCCAAAGAAGGGAGTCCTTTGTGCTTGAAGAAGGAAAAAACTCTTTTAACAGCATTTTTAATAGGGGCTGCAACCATGTACATACTAAAGTAAGAGTAATATAACAGCAAGTCACTTCATGGGCCACAAGGAACAGTTGCAGATAAGGGAATACATTTTTTTCTCCTGCAAGGGCTTTACTGCACCACCTGTCACATTGGTTAGCTTTCTAGGTAGACAGGGAAGAGCAAACCTCAACACATTACACAAAGTGGAGAACCCTCAGAGTAAAATGAAATACACTCTCATGGAGATGGCTCCCTATTGAAATTTTAGCACTCAAAATGCCAAGTGATGAAAAGCTACAAAAAACAAGACCAAAAACAGAGGACATGATCGAATCTTGAACCCCCCTCCCCGAAACTCCCATGTGTGTGTGTGTGTGTGTGTGAGGGGGGAGGGGTCCACAGCAACCCCAGACTTATGTACACCAACTCTGAGATTGACATATCTCTGAGAAAGGGGAATGCTCCAAGAAATTACATGTCTGAATTAGTATATACAAGTCCAGTCTTTCAACCGTTCAGTCTCAATGTTTCAGGACTCTATCTAGCAGGTCCTGACATTTCAAATGGTTACCTGTGGAGACTGCATTCAATGATGTGACAGAAGTCATCCATAATATCCAGAAGCTTCATGATTCCTGTACTGCCATCAGCTGGAATCTCATATAATGGTGTGCTTGCTGAATTTGCTAAGGTCTAGCATAGGACAGAAGTCTGAAAAGGCTGATAATAACCCACTGCCTTTCTTCAGGGGAATCTGGCTCTACAGCCCCTTTGAGGACTACAGTCTGTGCTTCTTCTTGGAGCTCTGTGGAGACTACTTAGCCCTTTGGTGGAGCTCCTTCTTAGGAGCCGCATGACCATCCAAGACCACGTCTAGAATTCACGTTCTGTAGTAGTGGTTCTACATGCTGGAGTGAGTGTGAAGAACTGGCTTGTCATGGCCAGTCTTGAAAAGTATTGAGGACTGTCCCAGTGGTGGCAGTGAATTAGCCTTTGGTGAGATCTATGACAGGACTGGGCAAGGAGGCAGGGAAGGCAATACTGCTAGAAGTTTGCAGTTTGCCCTCATTATTCGAGAGAGGAGGGTTGATTTCACTTTTGAAAATACTGGATTGGCCAAGAAAAGGAAGGAGATGTTAAGAGGAAATCACTGAAGCTCTTCACATTGATCAATGATTCCTTTCTCATTTGGAGCCTTTGACTTGGTTTTGTGATGGCTGCCCAAAGAGGACATCACTCTAGAAGGGGAAATCCTGATTGACACTGCCTCTGTTTATCCTTAATGCTCACAATGAAGTCTGCTAGCTGGCTACATTATCAGTGCAGCCAGAATTATAGAAGATTGTAAAGAAGCCCACTGAGGAAGCTTGATTCCCTAAATCCAAATTTAAGGAACTCTGCCAGCTTTTCCATAGGCTAGCCTAGGCAATAAGAGAAAACTGGAAGTGTAATAGGTAAGACTCATGGCCCAAAATGGCAGAGGATAACTCCCTCCTGCTTACCTGTCCAAAGCTTTGGACTCTCTCTTTTGATGTAATGACAGAAAGGTGCAGTGACTTTTTGCACCTGTACAGATTGAACATATTGCACAGGAGCAGAACCTGGAATTCTTAGTAAGGTGTCAATGCTGCATTACTGTCATCCTTCAGAGCAGATTCTATGGAAGAGAAGACTTATGAATCTTTAGTCTAATTCTCCTGATCGTTTTCAACAATTTCTGTTGTGAAGGCAGAAGTGCAACACACCAATCCACATTGTATTTCAGCAGTCTGACAGTTACCCCAAGTTACGCCAAAAGCATTGTGGTGAGACCAGTACTAGTAGCAGCCAAGCAGTTGTCATTCATGCAACTCCCCTCTTTTCATCATTCTTGACAAGCTAATTCTTTGTTTTCAGTAAGTACTGCTTGATTTGTTTCTAACCTCAGAATATCTGCCTAAATACTTCATCTTTAAATTTTTAGGGTCTGTGTATTAGTTTTCCCTCAAGTGTTTGGCTGTGCTCTCTACAGACTCAGACATCTTGAGTGAAAATTTTCCTGTAAAACCATGTCTGAAATTTTTCTACTACCTAGCTGAACACAGGACAACTAGTTTGCAGTGACAAGCACTGTCCCCAGAGTTGCAAACCGAATCTTACTGACATTGCTTTATATTCTCACTCCAGCTATCCAATCTATAAAAAAGGGTCTGTTGCCATGGATATGAACTTTCCCACTGTCTCTGTTACTAGCTTGGTGGATATGGGCATCATGAGGCAATGTAGAAATTGGCATATGTTTACTGACAACCAGTTAATTCTCAAACGAACTGATATAGTATGTGAGAGATGTATTTACACAATGTCACTAGAGGAAAAGCTCTCACATAAAAGTACTCCTAATGTCAATAAGGTTGTCAGTAGTACACATGCTGCACCCATCACACACCATTCAAAGCAGATATATAGACCCACATATGCTGAGGCACTTAAATGTTACCTTCCTAAATCACAAAGACCTCATAGACAAAGTACATGTAACAAATACCCTCAGCAGCCACAAATGCACTCTTTGAAAAAACACCCACATCAATACATAAAGCCACATCTCATGGAGCCTCTACCTCTAAGCCCATAAGACAAGCCACCACACAATCCAATATTCTGGTTACTGGAGACTCCATAGTGAGACACACTGATGTCCCTCTCACCAGGCTGAGTAAGTAGAAAGTCACAGTCAGTTGCTTATCAGGGGCTAGGATATGACACATTACGCAATGTACTCAGGTCATTGGACCACAAGTACCAGTATGACTCAGTCATAGTCTATGTGAGAGTAAATGACCTAGGATGCACCTCCCTAGACTATATGAAGAGAGACATCATACAGCTCTTGGAATATGTGTCTCAGGCTGTTAAAAACATAGCATTGAGCAGCATTTTACCTTCTCCAAGATGATGCCACAATATGAACAAAAGATGACTGACTTTAATATCTGGCTTAGTATCTGGCGTCATTCTAAAGTGGTGAGATATTTGTCAGCTTGGAAGGAGATGGTCAACAGACTGTGCTGCTTTGCCAGGGATGGTATGCACCTCTCCTTTCTAGGCTTTCGAATATTAACTAAAACGCTGTCTCCCCCATAGTGCCTATTTTTAAGCAATGTCAGACTAAAAGTACTTCTGACATAGCAAATCAAAACCAACAAAATCTAAAGGTATTATTTATTTCTTTGACATTTCTTGACTGGGATAGTCCGACTGGGACAAAGCCCTTTTTCAACGGAGGCCCAGGGAAAAAAGCTCCACAGTACAAATATAAATGAAAGCTACATAATAAGGTAATGTATCGGGATGCAGCTGGCTGCAAGAATGAAAAGAAAACAATGTGTGGAGCTGAAATAAGCATGTGAAACAGCAGTCACTTGTTACAGCAATGGAAGGAAGATAGGTGAGTGAAAGAGCAGCCTTACTGGGAAGGAAATGCAAAATACAAAAGACTAGGGCATTTAAGGGACTAGTTGGGAGCACAGGGCTAGGTCAGTATATACAGGAATTACTGCACAGAAAAAGTAGTGAGACTGGCTGGGAGTGAAGAAAAAACAACAGAATGAGGTTATAATGCCAGAGAGAGTTGAGAAGGTTCAGTGACTACAAAAGGTGGAGGGTGGAGCTCTGGCTCAGAGGTGTGCGGGTGGCCTTACAAGATCAATTAGATTGCAGGGTTAAGATTTAATAATACACATACATCACAAGATTGGAATGTACCATTCAATTTGTGCTGAAGACGTAATGTTTGATAGAGAGTAATAGCTGTAACTTGCATTCTTAGCAGTATGTAACACTAGGGCTTACAACCTATGATACTACTTTTTCCAAATGACAGTGTCAGTAATGATGTTCTTAACTCTTCTTTGTCTGTTACATGGAGAAGTTCTGACTACACAATTATTTAGTATGATTTGCAGTCTTTGTTGTAGTACATTCCCATAACTGTCTTTCTGTCATATAAGTTTGCATTTTCATGGCAATGGAGGGCAAAACATGTCCTCCATAGCAATAACATGCTCTTCCCTCATTGATTACTCTGCAAAAGATCTTCTTCCTTGCTTTAGTGCTGATTTCATGTTGTGGTCATCAGAGTCCATTACCAAAAAAGAACCAGAGGAATGAGACCCAGCCTACTACTGCAGGTATTACTGCTCAGTGCTAGGAGTCTCAACAAAAAAAACTCCACTTCCTAGAAGCTCTCTTCAAACTAGAAAATGCTGATGTCTGTGCGGTCACTGAGACATGGTTTAAAGCCATGGAGAGCACACCAGCAGTGCAAGGTTTTAACGCCATCCACTCATTTAGATCAGTTACTACACAGACAGGGACTAAAGGTGGAGTTGTCTCCATTTACATCAAAATGTAAATATACCTCAAGGCTGATCAAACAGGACAACGCACTTGAGCTGCTCCATGTTCAAATCACCATAGGAAAAGTCCAATATCACTTCATTGCCAGCTATAGGTTCCCCTCTATGACCCAGGAAGCCCATACCATGTATTTAAAGTTATTAGAAACACTAACCATTCATCCCAATACCATATTCATGGGTTACTTTAATTACCCCACTATTAACTGGGAATCCTATACAACACCAAACGTAGAGGCACAGAGATTCCTAGATTTTGTAAACACAAACTTCCTGAACCAGATAGTCAATACAACAACCAAGCAGTGCAGCCATACTGGATCTGGTTGTCACTAATATGGGAGAGTCCTGCACACCCCCTACTGTAATGTGTTCCCTGGTAAGGTCAGACAACAAAATGGTCTCCCTTGAAGTAAAAATAAAATCTGGACCCCCAGCTAAACCTGAACTATTCAGGAATTACTCTAAGACTAACCTCCTGCTATTAAGTGAGAACCTGGCAAAATTACAAGCCCCCATAAACTCTGAGAACACTGCTGCCTATGCAGAACTGTTCACAGAAACCATGTACAAGCATGTTAACAGGTGCACAGAGGCTGCTGTACCCACCAAGAAGAAATACAGAACTAACTCAAAAAACAAACTAACTTAGTGAAATCACAGAATCAATAGGTTGTATAACAGAAGGAAGATAATCATGGCAAAAATTAAATGGTGCAGCACCCAGAAGGATAAAAGCACTCTCATCAAACTAAACAAACAAATTAAAGTCTACCAAAGCCAAATTTGAGGTGAATTTGGCCTTCCAGGCCAAGGACAACCACAAGGCATTCTTTAGCTATGTCTGCAACCTCAAAGGTAATACACAATTGTGTACAGAGCTCATTGTAAATGGAGCTACCTATAGTGAGCCAGAACATATAGTAAACTTATTGGCTGACAAATTCAGCTGCAACCTTACCCCTCTCTCCCCCTCAACCTTCCCTCAGGAAATACCATCAAATATAACTCCCCCTGCTATCAGTAGGGAACAGGTCCTTAATGCTCTCTCTCTAAGGCCAAGAACACTGCATCAATGGGCCCAGACAATATCACAGAATGCCTTCTAAATAGCATAAAACATGACCTATCAGGGTCTCTGAAATTACTATTTAACTATAGCCTCCAAACAGGCTTTGCACCGCATGAATGGAGAACAGCAACAGTAATCCCTCTGAACAAAGGTGGGCCATTTACTGACCCTGGAAACTACAGACCCATAAGTCTGACTAATCTTATATGTAAAGCCGGGTCTATATCAGAACATCGAATGATGAAAATCAGGAATACTCTAAAGAGTGAAAATGCCGGAGTTCGAACTTGTTACTGTGGGGAGCTGCACCAACCACACCCCCCCACTAAATATATATTCCAACTCAGAGATTGCACTACAGTAAGGAAAGGGCAAATATTCTGATCTTCACTGTACTGCAATCTCAAAAAAAGCACTTCGAGCTCTGGCATTTTTGCTCTTTAGAGCGTTCATGATTTTCATCATTCGATGTTCTGATACAGACCCTGTAAATCCATGGAAAGAATCATCATGGAACTGATCAATATTGCTATTGTAAGCCTCCAGACTCTGGGCCCAACCCAGTTTGGTTTCATCAAGGGCAGATTATGCCTACTCATCCTGGTGGACTTCTTTGAGAAGGTCACCAAAGAAATGGATGAGAGCAAAATGGTTCACACTGCCTACCTTGACCTGGCCAAGGCATTTGACATAATACCATACTCAGGCATTGCTGACAAACTCAAGAGGACAGGTACAAACTCGTATGTCGCCTGGTGGATAGCCAACTGACTCACAGACAGGACCTAGGAATTTAGAATTTGGGAGTCCACCTCTACAAAGAGGCCTGTCACAAGTGGATTCCCTCATGGATCAGTCCTTGGACCGCTCCTTTTTGGCATTTACTTCTCTGAAGTCGAGGCCAATGTCAGTGGTCTCTGCCTGACTAAATTTATAGATAATTGCAACTTAGGAGCTGCCACTGAATCCCACACTGACAGAAATGTTCTCCAGGAGGGGTTGGCACAGACAAACAACTGATGTCAGAGCCATGGACTAAAACTTAATGCCAAGAAATGCATAACAGTATTCTTCAGGAAGTCATCCACCCCTGGTAACTACCATATTGACAACACACCCCTTAGATTTGAACCAGTAGTCAGGGACTTAGGACACACGATGATAGTATCCTAGCCTTTGACCTTTATGTGTCTACAGTAATGAGGAAATGGTTTTATGTTGCACAACTTATAAATAAAAGTATGGTGTCTAAGTCCAAGGAAGTCACTATTCCACTGTATCTGGCATTCATCAGACCTATCTCATTGAGAACAATGTCCCTTTGGTATATACCTAACCAGGCATACCCAGCAATTGGAACATTCACAGAAATTCCTCACTAAAAGAATACAGGGCGTAAGTAAAATGTCCTGTGAATACCGCCTCAGGGCCCTTTCCTTATATTCTATCTGCTAAAGTCTTTTGAGGGGAGATCTATGCTTGATATACAGGGCATTGTTAGACTGCACTCTGATGGTCCTCCTGCATATCCACAAAACAAACAGCAACAGAATTACCCGTTGTAAAAACTTAAACGTTGCCTGTGATATAAATGGGATCTGCTGGAGAGATAGGTATGTATCCCAGAGACTACCATGTCTATGAAACAGGCTCCAGATCCATGTGAAGCAGATTTCCTCCCTAACCCAATTCATGTCCAACTTGGACAACTGGATGGGGAAGAGGAAATTCATCCCTGGTTTGGCACCTATGTCTCTTATGGACACAGGCAACTTGTAAATTGTTCATCTCCCAGGCTCCTGCTTGTCATTGTTTCAGCTCCCAAGCCTCTGCTTACACTTATCAAGGGAATCAGAACTTGACAGAAATTTGGGGTGCATGGCTAGGCTTAAAAAGGCCCTTGTGGTCATTAGCCTACTAAACTCCTATGAATCTAAAGGAGGAGTCCCGGGGGGAGATAGCGGGAGACCAGGTCTCATTTCCCTTCTCTGGAAAATGTCTAGGTCATCCTCTTAGGAACCTACAGGAATCTCCAAGACACACATGTATCTGTTTCCAATACTCTCCTTAGTGGGTCTTTGCTAACATAGCAGACAAGAGACCACAACAGTAGACTCCACAAGCCTGAGATTAACAAATGAGTCTTTACTGGGGGACTCAAGGAATAGCTCCATGTGAGTTGAATGGGTGGGCTCAAGCAACATGGGCAAGGCAGTGCTTACACCCTGGATTGCACATTCCCAAGAAGGTTACTGTGAGTGCAACTTTCCTGTACTTACTACCAACAACTGATAACAGGCATGAGAGAGATCCATACCTAATTAAAATGGAGCTGGTATATATTTCTTACAATCTTATGCATAATAATAGAATATATTTCCAACATATTCTTAATATTCTATATTTTCCTATGAATAAAATGAAACATCACTGATAATATGCCTGTACCATATAAAGTTCACTCATTAGAATTTTCCACTTACTACTTATAAACTTTTTACCAGACACTGTATTTCTTCTTAATTCTTCTTCTGGCTTTTCCCAGTTAGGGGTCACCACAGCAGATCCCCTGTCCACTCACGATAGGTAGTGGAGTTTTTACGGTGTCGAGTTGCCAGCCCGGCACCCAACCTTCCACAGAAGGCAGACACACACACATATACACATGCCCTCAAGCCTAGGGCCAATTTAGTGTGTCCAATCCAGCTACAGCATGTCTTTGGGATGTGGGAGGAAACCGGAGCACTTGAACAAAGCCCATACAAGCACAGGAAGGACATGCAGACTCCACACAGAAGGCACCCCAGCCGAGGATCGAACCAGAGAATCTCTTGCTGTGAGGTGGCAATGCTAACCACTGCACCACCATGGTCACCTTAGTATTTCTTCTTAATTAAACTGTTAAAATAATTTCATAATGGCTTCTTTCTGCTACATTGTTTTGTTGTCTAATCTAAAACACAGACCATACAGCTGTCTCCTAAGGGAGATGGCTGAGCTTCAAGTGTTTTGTATATTATTGCTACAACAACCTCTTTGGTTAACATCTGCAGTTAATGCTTATGTTTTTGCCAAACATGCATCGCCATCATCTATTGTAACACTACATGTAACTACATACTGTGATTTTAAAAACAAAAGCACAACTCAGACCAGATAGAGTGGATACAGTTGTACACTCACAGTTGTGCTCTGGAGAGCCATCCAAACTGACTATGAGAAAAAGAATAACTTTTGCTTATCAAAAATTCTTCTGCTAAACATCTGGAGCTTGTTAGGCTATAGCTGTGCAGGGAAGGCTTATAGCTTAAAAGATCAGTAGAAACAATTGCAAGACAACTCTCAGGAGCATGTTGTTTCTTCATTCAAAGTCTTTATTGTCTGTTCTTCAGAGCAGATAAGTGCATGAACCAATTTAAAGTGGCTCTCTACAGTGCCAAAATTATTCACAATAAATTGCCTGTTCTTGAGGATCTTCTACACTAGGAACCCATCCATGTTTTTGTAATTACTGAGATGTGGTTTAAATGTAAGGACAGCACTCCTTTCATACTTGGGACTTGCACCTGTCATGCCTTCAGTCCTAAAAGAAACTGTGATGGCATGTATATTTGTCAAGGGCCGTATTACCCCAGGCAGATTCCTAGGGACCTGCAAAAACAACTCCTTGAACTTCAAACCACACTAGATGGAACAAATGATCAACTCATAGCTTGTTATAGAGCACCCTCCATGTCCCTTGTTGATCCCCAAAAACACCTCAAAATACTTGATGCATACTGCTCATCTGTATTGTTTTTCGCAGAATGTCCAGATTTTTGCCTCATGTTTTTGGTCTGTTTTTTATTAAGTTGTGGTTTTCTGGGAAAATTAGTGGTAAATTATTAAAGACTGAAGTTAGAAAATAATGACAGAAATTTGAGTTTCAGACTTCATATGCTTCAGAAAATTCATGCTGATAAGAAACCTGTTGTTCTATTAAGTTTCTAAGTTTGTAAGAGCAATATTTAAAAATGTTCCCTATTTTGGACCTTTATTCCACTTTCATTTATGGCTTTGTCCAGATCTCTTGCTCTAAGAGGTTGAGATGTATGACTTGATGAGCTCCCTATCCACAAAAATTCTGCAATTTTGAGTGACTTTAGCTATCCACCAATAAACTACAACACCTATACCTCCAATGCATGGTATGACAAGAAGTTCTTATATTTAGTAAACAAAAATGCTCTGCAGCACACTGCAAATAGATGTCAGAGGGCAAAGTATTCTTCATTTGGTCCTCACCATACCTCTCAAACTCTTAGAGCAAAAAATTTGGACAAAGGCACAAATAATGGGGGGACAAAGGCCCAAAAAATAGAGACACTTTTTAAATATTGCTCTTAAACTTAGAAAGTTGATTAGTATGAATTTTCTGACAGATATAAGTCTGAGATTCAAATGTGTGCCATTATTTACGGACTTCAGTCCTCAGTTATTTGCCAGTGATTTGCTAAAAAAATTACAATTTTACAAGAAGCAGACCAAAAATTTGAGGCAAAAATCTGGACATTCTGTGAAAATCTGGACAGCTGAGAGGTATAGTCCTCACAAATATAGCTGTCTCATGCAATCTTCCTCTGCTATCCCTTTCCCAGTGCATTTTTACTTCAAACTTGTAGCATTCACCTTCATAATTTTATAAGCCCCCCCACAGGAAATATCTCCAAATTTAAGGATTGCAAATATGTAAACTTCACCTTACTCACCCATTATATTGGTGATCATAATATAGGGGCTGGAACCATGCAACTGTTTGGTTGCTGAGAGGCTTTGGCTTCAGGGGACATGTGTGCTGGCTTTCTGTCTCCAAGAATGTATCGGGGTCATGAGTTTAAAAAAAAAACACTTCACCAGACCCAACACTCCAACCCAAGGGAGTCTTTGAGACTCAACAGGTATGCCATCTACCTCCCAGAATCCCTTCTCTCGTGGACTTTTCTCTTTTTTAAGTGGGGCACCTACAGATGACTTTGATGATGTAGTTGGGCCCTGGGCAATGTCCACAGTCTATTTTTGCTCAAATAGCCTTGGAGAGATTTTGCTCTCAATGTGGCGGTCTTTTGGTTGAATCTAACACAATAAGAATGGGAGGTGATGTCATGTTCCTCCTCCTCTAAACAAATCAAGCACTGAATGTGAAAGTCCTTATGAGGTATTTCCTTTCTATGAAAAATTAATTTGTCAGACTTTAAAAACTCACACTTCTACTTGACAGGCAAAAAACTGCTAGTCTGTAAACATGTAATAGACAACAAAAATGAATTTTTTTCCTCAAATAGAATACTTATCTGTATTCTCCAAGCTAGACAGAGCACAGAGACTGACTGATAGCACTCAGTATTCATACTGATTAATGACTCTTACTTTCTCGTACTATAGCATGAAAGAACCAAGAGATTTTCTTGAGAGGATGGACAGCTCCACAGGTTTTTTTTTTTTAATTTTTCCCACTCCTGTTCCAGAAATTAGGGCAATTATTTGAATGTTAAGATTATCAAGTTTTACTCATGCATTTACAAGAAACGTACAGTAACGCCTGCTACATTTTCATAGTCATCACTCTTTCCATAAAAAAGTGTCATCAAAAGGAAAGGAGCAGAACGTCTATTTCTAGAACTGAGTTAAACAAATTCCAAGAAATGTTGCAGGACTGGTGATACCTATCCCATTTTGTGGGATGTTAGCTCCAAGAAACCTTGGAAGCTTCATGTATGCACCTCTTATTCATTAAACGATAGTTATGGCTTCTATAGCTTACACACACCCCAGGACTAGCTTCAGGTCATATAAGAGCTGTGGTCGTAAGCCATAGCTTAGATTCTGAAACCATCAGTTGTGTTATAGGCAAACACTGGTGTAATCGTTCTCACTTGGCAACACCATAAGATGTGTAATCAATGAAACATTTTTTGTTTTTACAAACAAAACAAATTTGAAGGCAATTTTCAAGAGGGACGGTGGTGAAACAACACCTCTACCAATAGGAATAAAGTTATGCAGAGTTATAGTAGATGCAATCAACTTAAGCATTTAGATTGCAAGGACCTGTGTTACAGTGCACAAAAACTTTGGAATGGGTAACGTTTGATAGATTCAACTGCAACAATGTGGGGGTGTTAAATTTGGCTTGCTGTAAAGGGTGCCATAATTTTTAAAGATAAAATGGAGAAATGGCTTAGGATAAAAATATATCAACACACATATTGCATTTCAAAATGTGACACAAGAAACACCCTTGCAGAACATTAGAATGTTTGCTCTGACACAGAGGCATGCATCTATTTTCTATACTTGAGAAGGTGCAATCTTGTCCCAAGTGGGGTGATTGGAAAAATAAATTCGAATTTTTGAGTTATTGTGGCAAATTAGAACTGACACAGCAAATTCTCCAGGTCTCAATAAGAAAGTCAGTATAGCAAGTGTGTTAAGAATGAAATCTTCTAGTCTTTATGTATGCTTTTTTTTTTCTTTTGTTGTATTTGATATTTATTAATGTTGATGAATCTGTTGAGGTTTTTGTTTTATTTACTATTGCAACAGAGCATATAAAGACATAAACCATGTATTCTTTTTGGAATGCAACAGCAAATCATGTTAACATTCAAGTAAATTTATTTGTACAGAGATACAGCAAATACCTCATTCAGTGGTGTAAGTAAAACTCCAGTATACAAAAATTGATAATGACTTTTACAGAAATATGATTCCCAAATTAGCGTGAGTTGATACTAGGTACTGAGCTTTGCCAACAGCTTTCAATTCCTGGTATAAATCTCTCAAATTTCCAGATTGTTGCAGAATGTCTAAATTTTTGTCTCATATCGTAAATCTGCTACTCATAAAATTTGTAGTTTTCTGGCAAATCAATGAAGACTGTCATTATTTAATGAATTCAGACACTTGAGTTTCAGACTTCATATCCTTCAGAAAATGCATAACACAAAACCCTTTATTGTAGCTACTTTCTATGTTTATAAGAGAAATATTTAAAATGTGTGCTTATTATGGGGCATTTGTCCACTCATTATTTTTGCCTTTGTCCAGATTTCTTATCCTAAGAGGTTGGGAGGTATGATACAGACATGTACAATTGTACGTTGTGTGTACATTCTGAAGTGTAGTTCACCACCACTGTTTTACTCAAATCAGTGCAGCTGTACAAACCACGTTAGCAAAGTGTTCAGTCAAAGCACTAAATCTGTTTCAAATAACATTAGTAACAAATTTGACATGGCAGGGCATTGTTAAGACGCTATTCTGAATTTATACTTTAATCAACTTAATCTCTAATTCTTGTACTTAACTTTATGCTTTTTCTATTTACTTTTCGTAATCTTTTTTATAAATTCTGCAGACATTTGCTTGCACTCGTAGCAAAGTTGGATAGTGTAGTTCTTCTTGCAGTTCTACTCACTTACCCTTAATGGAAAGAAACTAAGCAAGAAGGAGAGAAAGCAAGAAAGAAAGAAAACGAAAAGTTCTGCCACTCATTAGAACAGCCTATTTACTTTATAAAATGTATGACCAGTGACAATCAAAAACATTCAGGGAAGCCTCTTTGTTGGATCCCTCTAAGATACTCTTAACAGTCTAAATTTCATTGTGGGATACAGAATTCACATGTAAATGCTCTCAGTGGGTTTGACTGAATTTTGGCAGCAAGCAAAAAAAAATGTACCTCTCCAGCTCTACAGCCACTATTGACATACTTTCTGAAACAAAAGGCTAATTCACAGCACAGTTTTTGGCCGTATTATTACTGGTGACACAGCTAAAAATGACCAGCGCATGCTGTCATCTGCTGTCACTTTTCTGAGTCAGATAATGAATTGATCACTTAGAAACCAAACCACAAAACAGATCATTTAGCTACTACAGCTGCTATTCTTTGATGATAGTATTCCATTTTGGGAGGAGAACAGAGAGGACTGTTTAGCTTGTAATAGGAAACACAACCATTTTCCCTTGTGAGGATATTGTTCTTTGAATATAAATCACTGAGAGAATCATAGTTCCATAATCTGAGGTTAATGCCAGCAGGCAGCTGGACATTTGACAGATGTAAAAGAAACTAAAGAGATGAAGAAGGGCAAGTAAACAAACTGTAATATAATAAAGAAAAAAACACGAAACCATTTGCCAAGCATTGCAAAATGCACACAACTGCAGCACAGCACGTTGCAAACTGATAACTAGACTTTACAACTTACAGCATAAGGAATTTTGATTGTTAAAATGTCATGCTAAGAAACACAGACTGTGACAGATCCATGTGACCGTATGGACAGTGTAAAAAGTAGACTTTTTTCAGATCCTGTTACTGCAGGGAAAAGCTTTCTCTATGGACCCCCCCCCTTCACCCGATATGCAAATGTAAGATTCTAAGTTTGCTTCATACTCCTTTTATGATTTCAAGTTGAATTTGAAATTTTGATTGATCTTGATGATTTTGAACCACGTCACAAAGCTAATTTATACTGTTGTCTAATATGGCAGTACTAAATTCTAATGGAAATTACTGGGTGCTCCAACTGCCAGCACTTGTAGTAAGAAGCATGGATTGCTCATACTCACACACTGATCCTAAACTAACTGCTCCAATAAAGCACACACAAATACATACAAAAGTGAAGACTCTACATTAGATTCCACAGTGAGAAATTAAATAGCTAACCCTGTGCCGAAGGTTTCACTGTATCTTTATACTTTCCTCCTTCTGAGGCACACCCTCAAAGAGTCACTGTTTCATCCATCCATCCTAATCTATTAGCACCAGTTGTTGTCTCATGAAAAAAACATTTAGGGGAGGGGGTGTGGATTTGAGATAATGGTTAAGATCTTCACCTCAAAGACACACAATTCATGGTTTGATTCTAACCTTGAACTACTAATTAAGCTTAAAATGTCCCTTCAAGGCAGTTAGCCTAGTTAACCTATGAACCTGGTCACACTTTAGGTGTAGCATGGTACTACCTCTGCATTAAAGTCAGCCTATTTTAATACCCCCTCCAACAATAAATGTGACATACATCAGTGCCATGCTGTTTATCTCGTGTGTAGTTGGCAACATACCCTAAATGTGACATGCATCAGTGCCATGCTACTTTATCTGGGGTGTGACTTAGCAACATATCCTAAATGTGGCATGCATCAGTCTCATGCTGCTTTATCTGGGGTTATAGGATGTAAGTTAGTGACATACACTAAATGTGGCATGCATCAGTCACATGCTGCTTTATCTGGGGTCATAGGGTGTAAGTTAGTGACATACACTAAATGTGGCATGCATCAGTCACATGCTGCTTTATCTGGGGTGTGAGTTAGCAACATACCCTAAAGGTAACATGCATCAGTCCCATGCTGCTTTAACGGGGGTGTGAGTTAGCAGCATACACTAAATGTGGCATGCATCAGTGCCATGCTGCTTTATCGGGGGTGTGAGTTAGCAACATACCCTAAATGTTTCATGCGTCAGTGCCATGCTGCTTTATCTAGGGTGTGAGTTAGTAACACAACCTAAATGTGGCATGCATCAGTGCCATGATGCTTTATCTGGGGTGTGAGTCAGCGACATACCCTAAATGTAGCATGTATCCGTGCCATGCTGCTTTATCTGGGGTGTGAGTTAGCAACATACCCTAAATGTGGCATGCATCAGTGCCATGCTGCTTTATGTGAGGTGAGAGTTAGCAGCATGTTTGTTTTTGGATTGGTATGAAATTCTTGCATGTAAGGATGATTTCACTACAAATGGAGTATGAGAAATAAAACAATGCATGAATTATAACTACATTTTGGTGAAAATACCTCACTTGCACTGTATAGCCAGAAAACAACCAGAGTTTCCTTGTCTGCCTGGTTATATATATATGATTACCGTATTAAATGGATAACTGAAAATTGCTTGTAAAACTTTTTTTTCTCACCTAGGTGTGCAATGGATATCCACTGACTGCTATGTATAGCTCAGGAAATATTACTGGAAAACACCTGACAACTTTAAATAAAGATTCTTAGTTACACGCATCATCAGTAATTCTTTTAATGAATGAAATAATGATAATGATTCCCACTGCAATTATTTCACATACCATGTTATATAAAACAGAAAAACACTTTTACAACACCAACACAGCTTTTAGAGTAATTGTGAAATGGAATAACAGTAAAATCTATATTGGTCCAGCAAAAGGCATTACATCACCTCTGTACTGCAGTGTTTTTGTATTTTCTGTTACTGGACCAGAATGCCATTTCTTCATTTTTACTACTATCATGTTGCATAACAACTCTGCAGCAGATATAAAACCAAAACAACTGGACTTCATCCTCAAAGTACTGCAGCCTAGTGCAGTCTGTTCTAGCAACAGTATTTTCATTTCACAGTTCCTAATTCTGTTTGCATTTAAATGAAGAGCTATTTCAAAATTGCCCAGTCTTACTGTCCATGACATTAATCTTCAGACTGGTCCAGTTGTATGGCATCTATTTATCTCAGAAAACAGAGGAGCAGCTAGACCTCATTTCCCAAGTCTTCACCATTCACCTCTTTCCTACTATCTTAGCCTGGTTTTCCAGCTACTTGTCTAACCGCCAATAAGCTGTCCAGTGGAATTCTTCAACCTCCTCCTTCCTAACTACACCCACCGGCGTCCCACAAGGTTCCATTCTTGGTCTTCTACTCTTCAATATTTTCATTAACAACTTCAACCACTCCATCCCAGAATCCTCTGTCATCCAATATGCAGATGACTCAAACATCATCTGCTCAGCCTTTTCCCCCTCCAAGCTCCTAGCAAAAACCCAATTAGCCTTCTCCAAAACAGAAACCTGGATGCAGTCCAACCATTTGGCTCTAAATGAAAATAAAACTAAACTTATGATTTTTCCTCTGCTAAAAACTCCATGACTGACAAAACCTTATTCATCATACACAGCCAGAACAGCACACCCATTGAACTTGTTCCCAACAACAAGCTTCTTGGCATCATCATTGATGAAGAACTAAAATGTGATACTCACATTGACTCCTCAATCAAGAAAAAACACCAAAAACTAGGTCTCCTCTACAGGCACAACCAATTCCTCACCCCCTCAACTAGACAAACCCTTGCATCTACCTTCCTTCCCCCCTTTCTTATGTACGGTGCCCCCCTGTTTACAATCTCCATCTTGGCTTACTATCCAAACTCAAATTTTGCTACCACAAAATCTGCACATTTGCAACTAATTAAAAAAAAATCATCCCACCACTGCCACTCCCTCCACACCCTCAAAGGGCTTGAACTACCCAACTACTTCAGTTAACTACAACTCAACATCGTCCACAAGCTCATCTTTAAACCTTCCAACTGCCCTTCTCTTGCTACATCCTTAAAACCCTATATTCCTAACCGCTCACTCATATCCAAAAACCAAAATCTCCTTCAGGTCCACAAACCATCACACCCTCCTGGCCAACTACTACTGTCCTACTCTTTAGCTAATCAATGAAACTCTCTACCCTCCTACCTACGCAACCTACCAAACCATACCAATTTCAAATCCCAGCTATTCTTGAATCTTTCTTCCAAATGGGAATGCCCATGTCACTCTCCAACATAACCCCTTTCAAACCCCCTGTGTTTTTCTACCTTGCTCTGTAATCTTTTCCAATTACCATTTACTATTGCTTATAGCTAAACCAAAGACAATCTGTCCCCTACCAGGGACAAATCTTCTCTCTTCTATCTGATGTACTATACTTTCCAAATAAATATACTGATACTTCCTCCATGCACAATGTTCACCTTACCTACTGAGGGCTAGTAACAATATGTTTAAATGTTAATATACTAACGTCTTATAACTTAATGTTTAACTTTTCTGTTTGAACTATTGTTTTTCTATTGTAACATGTAAAATGTAATGTCTTGGAACTTTTCTCCCCAGGCCTCCACTGAAAACAGGCTCTTTATGGCCCAGTGGACTTCCCTGGTCATTAAACTTAAATAAATAAATAACAGACCATTTGGAGCTTAGGGCAAGACCCACATTTGGCCCCCATGCCTGAAGAGCAAAAAAAAATTGAACAGAATTCCACAAAAGTCCTTCCATTCATGTGAAGAAAATTTGCAGTATTCTTATTCCGAATTCAAAGCACCCCCCATCCCTCTGATGCACCATGATATGTTCATATATAAGCCTAGCCAAATAGTAACCTGGCTTTTGCCACCCAAAAAAATTATTTTCCTGTGCCCCTGACAAGCAGAGCCACAGAAGTGATCCCCGGGTAAATTTCCTATCTCCCATCCATTCATCAAGATTTTTCTTGAAGAGTGCTAATGAGGAGCTTTGTTTGATATAGATAGGTAGTTTGTTCCAGAGTATGGGAAGTCTCTGGGACAGGAATCTATCCCTCCAGCAAGTTCTGTTTATTGTGGTGACAAGGTTTAGGTTCCCAGAGCGTGTAGCTCGGATGGATTGGGATTTCTTTAAGTGGAGCATGTCCAACAGCTCTGGGTTTGACATAGCTTTGTATGTTAGGCAGAGATCTCCTCTGAGTAGGCAATATGCGACAGAGTAAAGCTGGAGTTTTTTGAGACGGTCTGCATAGGGCATCTGTTTAAGGCCGCTAATCCTCTTTGTGAGGTATTTCTGTGGCCTTTCCAGTTGTTGTAGATGTCTTGTGAGGTACATACCAAAAGGGGCGTTGTACTCTATAATGGGTCTAATGAGTGATGAGTAGAGGGAAACAATGACCTCTTTTTTCCTGGATGAGAAACCTTTTGTGATGAGGTGTGCCACGTAAAATTTCCTGACTACTGTGGCAATGTGATTATCAAAGGAGAGACTACTGTCCACCTGTGTCCCAAGGTCTCTTATCACACTTTCGGTGTTAAGTAGACTACCGCCTATGTGGTAGTTCATGGGTACAGAGTTTTTACCAAAAGGGATGACAATGCACTTTTTGGCATTGAGCTTGAGGCCATGGTTTTGACACCAGGCATCTGGCTCAGTGAGGCCCTTTTGTAGGATGTCCACATCATTAGGAGTTTTGATTATGGCTCCTAGTTTGCAGTCATCTGTGAACTTCATTAGTCAAAGACCTTCTGTGTTAGCCTGTACTTCAGAGAAGTAGATACCAACCAGGAGAGGACCCAGGACTGAACTCTGTGGTACTCCACTTGTCACTGGTCTGAAGCTGGATTTAGAGTCTGCTACATTCACAATGTGGGTTCTGTCAGTGAGCCAGTTGGCAACCCATCTTGTGACATAGGGATTTATACCTAGTTTAGTGAGTTTATCTACAATTCCAGAGTGGGGGATGGTGTTGAAAGCCTTGGTGAGATCTAGATAGGCTGTGTGGACCACCTTACCCTCATCTACGGCTTTGGTGACCGCTTCAAAGAAGTCTATCAGGTTTAGGAGACATGATCTGCCTTTTACAAACCCGAACTGGGTAGGGTCCAGAGTTTGGAGATTACCAATGTCATTGTTTATAAGTTCCATGATGATTCATTCCATAGCATTGCAGACCAGGCTCATCAGGCTAATGGGGTGGTAGTTCCCGGGGGTCCGTGGTGGTTCCCCCTTTATGGAGTGGGATAATCATTGCTGTGCACCATTCAGTGGGCACAAAGCCTGAGGTGAGGCTATGACTGAACATGGTACTTAGGTGGGGTGCCAGTGCATTCTGTAGTTCATGTAGAATGCAGCCTGGGATGTTGTCAGGTCCCATCGATGCTGTGTTCTTGGATTTGGAGAGTGTATTTTTTACCTGTGCAGCCGAGATTACAGGAACTTTGCATTCTTCCGGTATCAAGATGGGCCCTTTAGGTGGTGAGAGAGTGGTAAAGTTAGCACTGAACCTATCTGGCAGGATGTTGGCAATATCAGTTGGTTCTGTATATTTAGTGCCATAGTGCTGTAACTCAGAGCAGATCTGAGTGTTGTCATTGAGATTCTTGACATAGCTATAGAATGCTTTGTGGTTGTCTTTAGAATCAGTGGCAATTTTGTTTTTGTAACTAGTTTTGGTGGATTTTATGAGGGATCTCAGCTTCTTACTGAGGCTGACCACAGAGTTCCTCCAATCATGGGATTTTACTCTTTTCTGCAACAGTTTCTTTCTTCTGTTGTAGAGTTTGTTTATGGCAGGGGACTACCAGATTGGCTTCCTTTTTTGGGGGGATAGTAGCTTGGTTCTGTTAGGGATTGCACAATTCATGCACTCGTGTAAGTGCTTATAAAGTGCATTTATATAGTATTCAGCAGTTGTACCTCTATTGTCCATCAGCTTGGGTGTCGTGAGGTTTGCCACTTCTGTCTTGAGAAGCGTGAAGTTGGCTTTGGAGAACTTTTTACGCTGGTTTCCCTAATGGGGGTGGGGATCGGATGTGGATGTCTACGGTGATTAGCTTGTGGTCGGATCTGACCAACAAGGAATTGACCTCTGGTGTGGAACACCGGTTGCCCATGTTGGTAATGACCAGGTCTAGGATATTGCTGCCTCTGGTGGGGGTGTGGATAAGCTGATCCAAAGTGTTGGAATTTATGAATTCCAGAAAACATTGAGCACAAGAGTTGGTACATGAGTAGTTTTCCCAGTTAATGGTGGGGTAGTTGAAATCGCCCATTATTAGGGTGCTAGGTTGTACCCTAATATTTTCCAGTGTATCAAGAAATGAGGAGTGGGAATCCTGGGGCATGGTGAGGGATCTGTAGCAAGCTACAGTTTTGATTGCGGTCTTGCCCAGAGTTAGTTGCACTTGGATAATCTCGGATGTATTATGCTGAGCAACTAGCCTGGAGGTGTGGATATCCTTAATGAATATGGACATGCCTCTGCCTTTAGTGTTTTGGTGCAGGTTAGGTGGCCGAAAGGTCTGGTATGAATTATAGCATGGTAATGTAGGGGTGCCCTCTGGAGCCTTGAACCAGGTCTCTGTCACTGCACAGATGTCAATGTTCTCCATTTTAAGGAGTGCCTCGACTGACTGCATTTTGAGGATTAGACTTCTAGCATTAAATAGAATTACCTTCAGATTTTGCTTGCTGTACCAGTACAGTTCAACAATTCATCAGAGGAAAAACTCTACAGTACAAACTGCATTCAGGTAGGAACCAACAGTACTTTTCAACAATTCATCAGAGGAAGGGGATTACTGGCCGCAAACATATGTCCTATGCAGTCCGACTGAAAAAACTCTGGCTGTTCTCAGTGGCACATCGCTTACTCAGAGGTGATCTCTGACTGACTTACAAAGCCATGTCCAACTCAGAATTGATGGACATACTCCACCTAAAGAAATCCAAGTCACTACTCTAGTGAGCTAAACCTCGCCACAACAATAAATAGAACATGCTGGAAGGACAGATTCCTATCACAGAGACTCACCATGCTTTGGAAAAAAAATTCCAAATTACATCAGGCAGAGCCCCTCACTAACACTCTTCAAGAGAAACCTTGACGAGTGGATGGGTAACAGAAAATACACCCCTGGGATCACTTCTTTGGCTCTGCTTGACAAAGGATCAGCTAAATAATCAATGGGGTGGTGAAAGCCGACACTCTGGCTAGGCTTATAAATGCCCTCGGGCAGATAGCCTAGTACCTACCTATGAACCTATGAAAAACTCTACAGTACAAACTGCATTGAGGTAGGAACCAGTGCAAATGAAAAATAGAAACAAAACTGGCATTGATTACAGCAAAACAAAATACAGTGATCTTGTAACCAAGCCATTCTCAGAAAATCCATAAGGAATTCATTCACTCGTCTGATAATGACAATAGATAAAAGCAGCCTTTTTTTTTTTAATTTCTTTATTGCAGTTTTTTACAATAAGATACACACACAACATACAACAAAACATAATATTCTATATACAATATATACAAAGAAGTCACTTAAAAAATCCAGTTTTTGTACCAACCACATATTCTGCAGTGATAAGAAGAATAAAACAGTACCATTAGTTGTTTATTACATATACTAGGGAAAGTCAAACTAAAACCTCTTTATATAGGGTATGTGTTTTTTAAATCAACTTATCTATGCAAATATTTATAGAATAACAATGTTAAAAAGGTTCTAAGTATATCCTTATTGATTGTCTTACATATATTGCATATTTCACTTTTTTACCTCTTGAGAATGAAATTTAATAAGTATTGCCAGTACTATTTATGTTTCTTAGTAACATATAGTAGCTTGTGGGAGGCAATGTATTTGATTGTTACATTTCTACAACCTTCCCATGTGAGTGGGGTTGCAATAGTCCAATTCTTTGTAATGCATAATTTGACTAGAGAACATATGGTGGTGAGGACATGCTGTAAGATTCTGGGAAGATTATTCATATTTATGTGCAGTATAACTGTTTC
Organism: Protopterus annectens; assembly: GCF_019279795.1. Classification (NCBI taxonomy): domain Eukaryota; kingdom Metazoa; phylum Chordata; order Ceratodontiformes; family Protopteridae; genus Protopterus; species Protopterus annectens. The sequence continues at coordinate 229,404,100 of NC_056731.1, forward strand.
CCAGGATAAAGTACTTTTTTGGTAGCCCATTTTCTCTAGTCTTGCCCTTAGTGAACACTTGAAGTTATGAACTTTATTACATTCCCACATAGCATGCAGAATGTATACTGGTTGTTTCTTGCAGTGAGAACATTCAGGTGAGTATTTGTTATTAAATTTACTAATTTTTTGAGGGGTAAAGTATGCATTATTGTTAATCATAAGTTGGGTGTAGAATAACTTTTTGAACAGGCTGAATATGAGCGTGTTTTCAATGGCATCTCTTTTATTTTGTTCAGTAATTTGTGGGTTTTTCTTCTGCCAGTATGAGGAGAATAATGTACAATTCTGTTGTTTTATTTCATTTATAAGTTTATAGACTCTAGAGATTGTTTTCCCCTTGGTAGTTAGGTTTTTTAGAATTAACTGGGACAAACTAGTATCTTGTTTATCAAAATTTTCAGTATGAAATGTACTGTTTACAAGGTATTTGAGTGAGTGCATAATAATTATATATTTCTTTGGGAGATTTAATTGCTCTCGTAATTGTGTAATATCACATTCCTTCCATTTATTTATTTATTTACATTTGTTGACTGGGAGTGTCCGACTGGACGTAGGTCCATTTTCAGCGGAGGCCCGGGGAGAAAAGCTCCACAGTTAAAATAAACAGACAGTAGTTACATTGGATTACATAGCGATTAACAATTTAACATAGCAATTACTTACAACATATTTACAGATGAAGAACATAGTGCATCAGTAGACAGCTAGAATCTTTATCTGTGAAGTACATAATAGACATTAACAAATGTTACAATAAAAAGTTCCTGCTGTATAATAAGTACTAGGCTTATGAGCATCTGAGCTTGCTATAATCAAGGTAGTTAGTGGAGTGGAAAGAAAGGTAGTGGTTGGATGGGGTGGGTGATATTAGAGTGGGAGTTGCAAGGGCATAGCCAGCATGTTTTTAAGTGTGCTTTTAGTAAAGTTTTGAAGTGGGTGCATGATGGTATGGAGGTATTTGTGGGTGGGAGGGAGTTCCATAATTTGGCTATGGTGCAAGAGAATAGTGCTTCACCAGCAGAGTTATTGGTTTTAGTGATCTGCAAGTGATTTTTGTTGCTGGATCTTAGTGGTCTGGTGGTGCGATAGGGTTGGAGTAGATTCTGGAGGGATGGGACATTTAGTGGATGGTTTACTAGTTTGTGGGCGAGTGAGAGTGGATACCATTGAAGGAGGTGAGGGAGTTCAAGCCAGCCCAGTTCAGCAGGTGAGAGACAGTCGTGACTACGGTAGGATGCCCCTGTGGCAATTTTGGCGATTTTGTTGTAGCAGGTGTATAGCTTGTTTAGATCACATTGCCTTAGGTTGGCATAAAGTAGGGTGGAGATAAGGTGGGAATTTGCTATTAAAATCTTTGCTGCTTTGGTGAGAAGTTGCTTATTTCTGTATAACCCTCCTAGTTTTTTGTGGACTTTTTTATGGTCATGGATATGTGAATGTCAAATTTTATTTTATTGTCTATTTCCACTCCTAGCTTTTTGGTGTGTTCAGTTGGGTATATAGTGGCGTTGTCTTTTGTTGTGATGTTAAAGTGAGAGTTGTTTTGAGTATGTTTGGTGGGTTGGAAGATGAGTAGTTTAGTTTTGTTTGGGTTGAGTATTAATTTGGCATTGGATAACCAAGTTTCAACAGAGGAAAAGGCTTCCTGTGTGACTTTTTGCAGTATTTGTAGGGGCTGGGCTGAGTAGATGATGGTTGAGTCATCTGCGTATTGGATGAATGTGCCATGTTTGGTGGCAGAGGCTAGATTATTGGTGAAAACAGAGAAGAGTAGGGGTCCAAGGATGGATCCTTGAGGAACCCCTATGGAGACAGGTAGTTGGGGAGATATGTCATTCTGCCATACAACAGATTGTTGGCGGTCAGACAGGTAACTCTGAAACCAGTTGCTGACTGATTGAGAGAAGGATAGGTTATTGAGGACAGAGATAAGTTGTTTGTGTGGAACCATGTCAAATGCTTTAGATAGGTCTAGGAAAGTACCAGAGGAGAGATAGTCATTGTTTTTATGCTGAAGGATAGTGTTAGTAAAGGAGAAGAAGGCAGTGATGGTGCTATGGTTTGGCCAGAAACCATGCAGAGTATTGGAAAGGAGGTTGTTAGTAAGGAGGTAGTCTGAGACCTGAGAGTGTATGCATCTCTCTAGTATTTTGGAGAGTGGAGAGAGAATAGCTATGGGGCGGTAATTGGTTAGTTCTGTGGAGGGTCTGCCTTTGTGGAGTGGAATTATATGTGATACTTTCCACAGTGTGGGAACGTAACTTTCTGACAGAGATCGGTTTGTCAAGATGGATACTGGGTAGGCCAGAGCATCCGCTGCAATTTGTAGGTATTCACTTGGGAGGTTGTCTGCTGCTAATTTGGTGGGCTTAAGTTTAGTTAAGAGTTTTTTATGTTGGAGGTAGGTACAGGAGAAAATAAATTTAAATTTATAAATTTCCCATACTGTAATATCTCTTATTAAGGGATACTCTTGCAAATTTATAAATGTATTATTTAGTAGCAAATTAGGAGTAAGGTGTATAGGTTGCAGTAGAAGAGGGGTATTTAATAATTGTACAGATGAAAAGAGTTTTTGAGTAGTTAAAACCATTTGTTTAATATGTGGATGTAAATTCTTAACATAAACAGAGTTTTGGTTTAAGTTTAAGTTTAAGAATAGGAGAGCCCTAGAATTGCACCCAAGTGTTTTAATTTGTTCATACCAAATTCTAGACCATAAGGGGGACCATACGTTTGTGTTTGATTCATAATTCAAGATGTGACATAGTCTATATGCCTGGATAATACTGTAGTATAATTTAAAATCAGGTAACCCTAACCCACCTTTAGATTTAGGAAGTATAATCTTTTCATATTTGATTCTAGTAGATTTAGGATATCAAATAAATCTGGATGTACTTCTTTCCATGTCTATAAAAGGTATAATTGTGAAGGTAGAGTTCATTTGGAAAAGAATTCTTGGCAGCATGTTCATCTTAACGATACTGCTTTTTGATAACAAAGACATATTGATACTTTTCCATCTGTTCATATCATTTGCAATAGTATTCCAGGTATGGGTTAAGTTATTTTTAATAATTTCATTAAAATTTGGAGTATATATTACCCCCAAGTATTTTAGTTGATAAGTTATCTTTATTTTGCTCTCCAGGAAGTAAAAGTGCATATGTCCTATGGGATTTAGAGGGAAAAGTTGGGATTTGTTTGGATTTAGTTTGTAATTTGAAATCTCTCAGAATTTTTTAATGGCTGTCAGTATTTTAGGAAGATCTGTTGTGGGGAGTTGTAAGTATATATTTAAGTCATCAGCAAATGCCGAATATATAATGTTAGTATTTAATACTTTTGGAATGTGTAGAAAAGATTTCTGCGATATATAAAGAAGTTGGGGTTCTAGGTATAAATTAAAGAGGTAAGGAGAAAGTGGACACCCTTGTCTCATGCCATTTGAAATGGGGATAGGTTTTGTTTTATTATTGTTAATCTGAATGGAAGTTGAGGCCATTTGATATAAAACCTTAACTTTATTAATAAATTCTTTAGGAAAACCAAATAAAGGCATAACATTAAATAAAAAGTTTAAATTTACTCTGTCAAAAGCTTTACTAGTATCTGTGGCAATAACGTATTTGGGATGTTTATCTGTGTTTAGTAATCTGATAGCTGTGTCTAGTAACAGAGTGTTATCACTTGTTTGCCTGTGTACCATAAAACCTAACTGATTATGCAATATAATAGAGGGAAGTATATTCTTCAACCTGTTGGATAAAATTTGAGCAAAGATTTTAAAGTCAGTATTTAGGAGGGCTATTGGTCTATAATTAGTGGGATCCGCCGGAACAGGAATTCAGTTTAAGTAGGAGGATGGTCTTAATATTATTTATATACAAGTCTGTTAATTCTTGTATTATATAGTTATATATTTTAAGTAGGATTTTACAGAGTGGTTCTCAGAATATTTTATAAAATTCAGAGGTAAATCCATCAGGTCCTGGAGATTTACCTGGCTTGAGATTTTTTATTGCTTCTTTTATCTCTGTTAGGTGTAATGGTGCCCCTAAAAGTTTTTGTTGTTCTTGTGTAACTTGTGGAAATTTTAAATTTTGAATGAACTCATTAAATTTGTCATTTGAGGGTGGTAAGTACATGTTGTACAGCCTTTTATATATGTTCTCAAATACATTTAATATGTCTTGGCTTTCCTGAAATTTATGTCTTTTATAATGTAATTCTTTAATTTTTGGTGGGCCACTCTTAATATTTATTAGCCTGGCTAGAAATCTTGAGGATGTTTAAGCCCATTCTGAGTATTGATATAAAGACATGCTTTCTAAAAAAAGTTAAATTTTCTAAGTAATGCTTATGTAGTTGTTTTTGCCATTCCATACATTTTTCCTCTAATTATTTTGAATATTTTTGTTGTAATTATAGTTCTGCTGATGCAATTTGCAATTCTAATGTGGTTCTGGTATTATTATATTTCTTCTTAAACCATGCATATTTTTGAATTATGACACCTCTAATAACTGCTTTTGCAGCTTCCCATTGCTTATCATAAGGTATTGGAGTAATTATGATTTCTTCATCTAACTGAGTGAGTATACTGTTTATCTCTAGCTACTTCTTGTTTCTGAATATTTTTTGGGTTTAAAGTCCACTTATTAAAATAAGATATGTTTTGGCTGAAATTTAGCAGGTTTATGAATATATTAACTTTAGAATGATCCGAGATAGATATATGTGAAATGCTGTATTTTAGCTTATACGACCGAAAGAACTGAAAGATTAGGAAGGCGTCTATTCTAGACCAAGATTTATGAGACGTAGAAAAGAAGGTATATCTGGATATTGTTTTGCCATGTTGGAAATTCTCATATGGATCAAATAGCTTAAAAGTATTTTGTAATTCACTAAGCGCTATATTTATGATATGCGGTTGCTTGGTTTCTTTATTGGATCTATCTTTGTCAGGTTCCATTACTGCATTCTAATCTCCCCCGATTATATATAAATGATTAGGAAATTCAAAAAGTAAGTTAAAGATTTCATAAATAAATGTTTGTTGGTTAGAGCAGGGACTATATATATATATATATATATATATATATATATATATATATATATATATATATATATATTTAGGAAAAGTAAAGGTTTATTTATGCTATGGAAATTTAAGGTAAACATAGCCCATCTACCACTCAAGTCAGTTTTCATGGAAACAATTTCCCCCTGAAAGGCTTTGTTTATAATGATAGCAATCCCTCTGGAAGTAGAATTGTGTCCAGCAGATATTATATGCTTGACCCATTTACTTTTTCTCTCCCTGTCCCAGAGTTGTGAGATCAGGTGAGTTTCTTGAAGAAAGGTTATCATTGTTTTACTTTGATATATAATATGCATGACTAAATTCCATTTACTTTTGTCTGAAATTCCCTTAACGTTCCCATGAATCTAAAAATATCATTTCTGAAAGTATAAAAATATTTCTTGATTAGTGTTAATAAAGCACAATAAGCAATGTGATAATATAAATATATACTGTTGTGTATTAGTGTTAGTATTTTCCGCATAGTGACTTCTATTCTCCTACCCCCTACTTTGTGTGCCTAACCAGCCATCACTCTGTAATGTTAGATAAACAAAACTTCTAAAATCAAAGGATTTTTGTGACTGAGTCTAGGTGTAAGTCTTATAGAGCAGAGGGATGTCAAAATTACCTACTATTTTCCAGACGTACGCAACCATATGCATCAGCTCTACATAGCAGCCTCTCTGTACCCGTATTCAGAATCAATTTTAAATATCTTACCATTTTAAACCTATGTATTTTATTAGTAAATGTAATCAAATATTTTGGATAGCCTTATAACCAAACCAAAGGAATATACTAAAACTCGAAATAAGGTCCTTAATTCTTCTATAAAAGCCCTGAAAGCCCCCCCCCCTCCAAAAAAAAAAAAAAAAATATATATATATATATATATATATATATATATATATATATATATAAATAATAAAACATCCCTATGTCATTTTGTTTTTAAGCTATGCAAAGTTATAAGGTGCATTTATAATTACATGCAAATGCCTGACTAATACAAACAAACTAAAGAAAAGAGAAAAAATACAATGCAGTATATTCGTATGAGCTAGATCTATGAACACCAAAAGAGAAGAAAAAAATACTAGATTGGCATTATTAAACAGTACTGCTGCCACTCTAAAAACAATATAATATTGCATCTATCTTTCACCTTCAGTACGTGTATTACAAATATCTAACTTTTAGTTTTATTTTCCTCTCTCTCTCTCTATATATATATATATATATATATATATATATATATATATATACACATACATGCATTTTGCTTAGTATTACAGCCTAATAAAGATAGATAAAAAAAAATTAAAAATGCCTCAACTGTATATATAAATTCTACAACAACTTGTAAACTCTGTTCACTTTTCCTAGAGAAAAAAAAATAATAAAGCAAGTACACACCCCTATTGCATATTTTACCTTAAGGCATTCATCAAATAAATCATGTTTGTTTTTGGTACAAGACCAACATTATATCATCATAAATGTAATTTTGCCACAGCATATATGAGTATGCAGCTGCTATCTAATATAATAATTTTAAGTCTTTTCTTTATGTATATCTCACAGCTTTGTATAAACATGGGTATAGGAAGGTTTCACCTAATAATTAAGATTGTCCCCGGGATTCATGAAGCTTGCGCCAGGAGCACGCATAGCGTAGGCATTATAACGCCAAATATGGCCGCCGAGCGATTCAGGCACGATCTAATTCCACGTACACTACCGGCGTACGCCAGATCTGTGCAGCCCCCGGCGTACGTATGCAAATCACCCCATGTGCAGTGTTGCACCATGCAAATGAAGGCATATAGCGATTCATGAAGTGGTGCAGGCGTAGCGTAAGCCCACGGAAATGTAAACCAAAAAACACGGTTTACATTTTCCCAAACAGAACATCGGAGCTATGGAAGAGGGCCAGATCCAGGTATCACAACGTGAACATATGCCAATGGCGAAATACACAGCCAATGGCATAAGAAAAGATGCACAACACGTAAATAACAACATTTAATGTCATGTCCACAGTAACGCACAGCAGAACCGCAGGGCATGTATGCAGAAGCTGTAACATAAAGAAATAATATAAAAATGTCATAAAATCGCAACGTAATAGAAATCAGGTTTACAGCATAACACATAATGGTAGGCATGGAACACCACAACCAAGGTGCAAGGGTTGCTAAGGGCTTGCGATAATGTTCGGCATGGTAACTATGAATTAGTAGTCAATGCCATGCAAATGAGGCAGATAATACTGAATCGCAAATGTCCCTCCGGAGGAAAGTTGTAACATACGGCGCAGCGGTATAACACAGAGGAGTGGCTCAGAGGAGATACATGACATCAGCAGAGGGGTGTGCCATTGTAGCACTAAGCACATTGGAGCATTCCAAATCTGGCCTGTCCGTTGCTAAGCAAAGCTGCAGGATAGGGGTGGGGAGGAATTGTTTAATTGAGAGCACACATGGTGGCCAAAAGCCCATGTGTACGAGGATGAAAACGTGCCCGAAATCCAGTAATCGGACGCACGCGCAGCAAACAATAGCAGAAACAGGAAGGTCAGGGGAAGAAAAGGAAATGCGGAAGTAGGGTAATTGGAGTACAAATGAGCAATCAATACCAATCGACCCACGAAGGCCAATCGATGGCAGCTGACAAGTCCACTTGCAGAAACCTGAAAAACAGGGTAGGGGAGGCATGTGAATGCAAAGAAAGGAGGAGAGGTATTGGATTGCAAAGATAGGAGACCTGACACAGCAGAGCAAAACAAACCGACAGCAGACTGGCAGTAGCACAGATAACGCAAGATACGCCAGGTCCAGGAAAGCACAAATGAAAGTAGGCTGCAGGATGCACGCCAGAAAATGGTAGGTGCAACACGCAGAAATGTAAAGGGAAGGTCAAGAGGTAATCCACGGCAGGTAAATGTAATTCAACACCAAAGACACCACAATAGTAGTTCCGGCAGTAAAACACAAAACATAACCTGTAGCTACGAATGTACATACACACCCGATGACATCATCGGTGTTCACAGCACAATAGTATAAAGTGTGTAAGCACCCAACACACACCTGTGTATTCCCAAATACCGCACCATAGGTGTAAACACACAGGGAACTTTTAAAATGTACATGTTGGAAGCTGCCATAGCTGTGATTCATCAGCATGTGTTAGAGACTGACGGTGTTGTGGAGGATGATGCCGATAACCACCGCGGGCCTCTGAGGAGAAGGAGAGTGTTCAGACCAAGGGTAACCTACCAGGGGCTACATGACCTGGAGATAGTAGAGCGTTACAGGGTGGACAGGGACATCTTACAGCAAATAGTGGAACTGTGCTGGCCATGCCTGAGAACCAGAAACAACAGAGGGGAACCCATACCAGTGGACACGAAGGTATGTGTAAGCCTGCGAATACTGGCCACAGGTACCTTTCAAAGGCCAACTGGAGATATAATGGGTATCTCACAGGCATCAGCATCCAGGGTACTACACCAGTTCCTGGATGCCATGTCACCACATGCCAATGAGCAGATATACTTCCCCAGAACTCAGGAGGAGTTGGCCAGCAATATGCGTCACTTCCACCATGTGGCACAATACCCGGAGGTACTGGGTGCGATAGACTGCACGCACATACAAATCAAGTCACCATCCGGTGAGCAGGGTATGCGCTACATAAACCGCAAGGGATTGCACTCCATCAACTGCCAGGTCGTGTGCAATGCCCAGGGCATTATCATGGATGTGTATTCTGGCAGCCCTGGAAGCTACCATGACTCCCATATCTGGCATGCCTCACAGCTGTATCAGGTATTTGTCAGGGGGGACATCCCACATGGCCATCTCGTGAGGGAAGCTGGCTATGCACTGGAGCCGTGGATGATGACTCCCATCAGAAATGCACACACACCCATGCAAGAACGCCATAATGAGGCACACGCACAAACCAGAATCATCATAGAGCGTGTGTTCGGGATGCTGAAATCACGGTTCCGGTGCTTGGATACATCTGGTGGAGCCTTGCTGTACTCTCCAGGCACGTGTGCCCACATCGTCATAGTATGTGCCATGCTACATAATATGATCCTGCGGAAGCAGCTGCAGCAGGGACAAAATGGTGAAGGCCCTCATAGCCCACCGCAATTGCCAAGGCCAGTACAGGCACAGAGGGATTCAGACCATGAACACACTGTGCCAGCCCCAGTAGGCAGATGGAGGTGTGCCCAATATGCCTACGCCTTGGTAAAGAGGGAACGTATGGCACATACACTGGCCATGTAGGCCCCTATGGACTGACATTTTTCCACCTGCACACACAGTAAAATGGATGGCACACAAACATGACCACCTGTAAATTGTAATGTATAGGTGGCCCAGTGTGTGACTCCTACATAGGCAGCCCTCAAACATTGTAAACACAACAGCCAGTGCAACACGGAATGCCAACACCTGAACAGTACATGAGTCTTACAGCATATGGTGGTGCTGTGTGCCTGTCATGTTCCCCGCCAGATATAGATATATATATATATATATATATATATATAGATATAGATATATACATATATATATACATATATATATATATATATATATATATATATATATATATATGTACACATATGCATATATATAATACAGATAGAAAGGGCAATAGAGGGATATATGGTGATATAGATGGATTCAGCGATATCTGCAAATATGATAGATAGTTCAACGACATTCACAACATCTTGGAGATACAAATAAATAGGATACCGCCAACCATGGAATGTGTAAAATACCAACATGCGTAACCACGAGGCTGAAAGACCGATAGAACACAGTACCGGAACAGTACATCCGCGAGTAATAGTATGATGATATGAAGGGACGGTTAGTCACCACTGACGGTGTCGCGGTCCATGTAGGTACTGTGTTCAACTGTGTCTGTGAGTGCCGTAGTCTGTGTAAGTGTGCGTTGAGGGTGCTGTTTGCATTTCTGTGTGACTGTAATGTGTGTGTATGTCCGCAACATGTGTATGTTGGTGCCAAGTCAGAGGCAGACCAGTACGGTAGGTGTGGGTACAGCTAGCTGTAGGCATATGGTTACTACCTGTACCACAGTAGGAGGGACATCCCCACCCTGGGCAGGTGTGTCCTGACATAAAACAGTACAAAGGGCAAATGTTCGAGATGGTAGGACATAAATATGTCCCATATATAATGTAACAGTCGTATTTAATAGTTATGCCTGTATGTAAGAAACTTAAATGTTACATGCAATATGATAAGTATCCAAAGTCACAACGATAGGTATGTAGTGAGGATAAAAGTATGTGCTACCTGTGTACTGACCGTTACTACGTGTTGGCCTGTAAACACTGCTTTGTGTCCCGCAAGTGTCCAACAATGACCATATGATAAGGTGGCAACCCATGGCAAACAGGCTCTTTTAACAACACAACCACAATGACTGCAAATATCTGGGACAGAAATACAAGGGATAGCTGTCACCTACACATATCCCCTGATATATTGCTGCAATTACAGAGGTATACAAGTAGCAAGCTCACCTGCAGACGATATAGAAACCAATTAACAATGGCCCAACGTACAATCCCGTAACATAAGTCTACTAACTGTTAGCTCTCTAATCAGGGACAGAGCCCACACACATATATATGGATTATGTAGACATGCAAGGCCAGCAAACTGTATATGTTACGTACAACCACCGACATCCCCCACACTAGAAACTAAAGCAATACAAACTGTAATAGCAGCACAAACATCCAGTCAGTCAATTACATCTGCAGAACCCTCAACATACCATGTGAGAGACACAATTAAAGGCGACATGCAAAATTGCAGGCGTTGTATAATGGAACAAACAGTCATGTTACAGGTATTGATTGCAATACTCCGTTAACAGACGTCGGGATGACAGGTACACCCACATGTTGAACCAAATACTCTACCTGTCACACACAATCCACGGGGACATGAATCCAAACTATACTTGTCTCCATGCATAGCAGTTGCAGTTACTCATAACAAAACACAATACAGACCGTCTCCCCGAAGGTAGGGTAAATAGGCAATGCCCAAGTGGAGAATCCAATTATACCCCACTGTCGCTGCGTAATTGGCGAATGGAGTAGCTGCACAGCTGATATGCAAGTAATTAGTCACTCAGGAACACCAATTGGCGGGAAGAATCCACATGTTTCAGGTATCGATGTATATAAGGATGACTTGCCAGACATTCAAACCGTATGCTCATACCGAAAAACAGTTGCAACACTGTGAGAGAGATAGAAATGAAACGCCGTAACGACAACAAGGTATGTAGAACGCCCGATATGTAAGGTTATGTATAGCATGATCTGTATTAATTAGTTTTACTGTATGTATAGCCTGGTTTGCAATAATTAAACGTGTCCGCAATGCATAAAGTGGGGAAAGGTATTGATGTAGTGATGTCTTGCTGAGCATACTAATGCTTGTAGAATCTGTGCGTCCAGCAGTGGGACACAAGGTACACAGCACAGACACCAGAAGTGATGCTACATGAGGCCATTAAACAGAACAATGCCATACAACCCGCCGTCAGTGGTAGGGTATGTCCAACAAGGATGTGCCATAGCAGGGGATAGTATATGTTGATATACTGTCACAGCACGCACGTGTATGGGTAAATAACATTAATGGCATATGTAAGGTGGTCCCGCTGAGCAAGTATGCTTTACATTATGGGATACTATGTGAAATATGTGTAATGTATAGTATTATATGTAGATATGACAGATATTCTACACAGCATAACAGGCATATCATGCATACCACAATTATCGTCTATTGGTATGTACAATAACAGGATACATATGGCCTGTAGGTATGGGACATAGTAATAGCATGATAGCTAATCTAAATGGAAGGGCTACCAAGTAACCATGCACAAAGGACATGTAATAGCTGCACAGGTGCATAGTGGTGTACTATGCAGTCTGTCAAGTCCATGTGTAAGCACAACTACAGTGTTTACACTAGTGGCACCTCTTCAGGGTAGTGTCCTGTGAAGAGCAGAGCCAGGTGTCACCTGCACCACTGCACAGTACCGCCACTGCAGTGATCCCAGGCCTACATGTGTCTCCCAACCACCAAGGGAGGTATCACATGAACAGTGCTACTGAGTGTCCCTGCATGATGTACAGAGGACTTATGTTCCACAGCATGGTGAGTGTCCTGTTTGGGACTGTAACCCAGAAGCACAAACCACTCATTGTGGCGTGTGTGCACATATCCATGAGCATGTTGCTCACAGTGGCCTCTGCTTATGTTGTGTATGAGGAGTATATCCATCAATAATGTTGTGGACATGGGCGCTGTCTGATCAGCAGAGAACACCCCTGAGTATGTAGTATGCAAATGTGTACAGATGTGGTGTCCATAGTGCAGCCGCATATTTAAACTGTCGGAGCTCAGTAAACATCATGGCGTGTTAATGTTGTGGCATGTAAAGCTGTAGCTGTTGTGTAAGGTACACCCTAAATGGGGTGGTGTACCCTTGAATGTGTGTAGACGTCTTGAGTTCAGAGGTACAATGGGTGCCTGTGTACCAGTTACACACCCAGTACAGATAGGTGTGGCCACGTAGGAGGATATCCATGCCACAGTGGCAATACGGTAACCACAGGAGTGGGTGCGACATATGTGTGTACTGCAAACATGTACAATGTGATATGTATGTAGGGGACTACCATCCATGTGATAGTCAGTGGGTGAATGGTGTAATGCAAAGGGGATGTGCATGCACCTTGTGTCATGCAGCTTGATGCCATGATAGTCATATTATGTATCTGTCACAGCAACACCAGTATGTTTGGAGTCAGTATCAGCTGGTGGAGCAATCATGGCGCTTGGTATGTAGGGGTTCTAAAGCTAGGCAGGGAAAGTCCCCTGTGCCAGCCTGTTCGGCAGGGAAGCATATACTTAACATGAGGGGCCCTATGACTGAGGACTGTGGTATGCCAAAGTACCTGACATGTAGTAGGTACTATGGTATGCTGGCCTCACTGTGCATCCTGTCCATGAGCCACATAGCATAACATCCTGAGACACACGGTACGATGTGCAGGTGGATGTGTATGTTGTCAATACCAGAATGGGGAATGGTGCTGAAAGGCAATGAGAGGACAATGTAGGATGGGTGGACTCCCGTACCATCAGCAATTGCCCTGGTAACTGTATGAAAGGAGTCCACCATGTGTAGGGGCCATGCTCTGGCCTTAACAAGCCCAACCCGGGTGGCAGCAGAGGACAGGAGACCAACAATGTCTCTGAGATTGACATCCTTGACGATGTGCCCCATAGCCATGCAGAACAGTCCAGTCAGGTGTGTAGGACTATAGTCCCACTCTTGCAATGCGGTGCCACCTGTGTGTAGTGTGATAAATGCTGCTGTGTGCCATTCAGGGTCTACAATGTATGAAACAAGGCTATTACTGAATATGGTGGCCTAGTGGGGAGACGAGTAATTCAGAGGTTGGTGGACATCACAGCCTGGGACATTGGAAGGTGACATGGGGCCAGTGTCCCAGGACACATAGAGTGTAGGTCAGTACTGTGTAGGTGTGACCACAGGGACACCACAATGTTCATGTATGGATTGGGGCCTTGTAGTGAGTGAGAGGGTGTACTGTCAGCATTGATTCCATCCTCCAGCATGTTGCCAACAATACCTGGGTCTGCAATGTTCCTGAGTGACTGTTGTATGTGACAGCAGATGTGGGTGTTGCCATCGAATACTGACATACCACCATAATGCCTGGTGGTACACCCCGGAATGTGTGGCAGTCATGTTTACATAGCTAGTCTTGGAGTATGTGATGAGGGACCCTGTGGCCCCACCACGGCTGACCAGTGAGCCACCCCACACATGGGAATGTACACCACTGTGCAACAGTCTACACCTGTTGTTGTACATCATATGTCCGTGGAACATGACCACCAGAGTGGCGTCTGTTATCTGGTGTGTACCATCATGGCTCTGTGTGGAATAGCATGATCCATGCAGTTGTGTACATGCTAATTAAGTGCACTGGGGTATGTGTCAGCATTTGTATGCGCATTGTCCATCTGCACGGGTGTCATGATGTTAACAACCGCTGTCAGCAGACGTCTGTGGTAGGTGTAGTAGTACACATGTACTGTGTATGGTGTGATGGGTGTGTTTCCGGGATGTGGCTAACAAGGTAGATTAGCATATGTTCGGAATCCACCAATGAGGGGATAACCCTAGGTGTATAACACCAGTCACATGGTGGTAGTGTTCATGCCAAGGGTAATGTAGGTCTTGGAGGTGGTGTGCATGTGTTGATCCAGCAGAGTGGAGGGTATGACTCATGGATGTGTCGGTACATGAGTGGCTATCCCAGTGAAGTGTGGGATAGTGTCAGTCACACATCAGTAGTAGCTGAGGCCCACTGTCCACTATACCACTATAGAAGGTATGTTACCTGTGGGGTATGATGTTAACTCTGTCGCTTGTTACAATGTGTATAGTGGTCCCGGACACAGTTAGTTGCACGTGGAGCACCTCTGATGCATTGTGCTAAGCAACCTGCCAGGATGTGTGCAAACATAGTGGGATATGGGAACCCCTCCGCTGTGGGTGTGCCGGTCCAGGTATGTGCCTGGAAGGTATGGTCCGTCTATAACCTGTCATTGCAGGTGTGCTCTGCAGAGCCTACAGGCAGGTCCCAGTCACTGCAGAGATGTTGGAGTGGTGCATTATAAGGTGTGCCTTGCCTGCGTGCGTCACAGGGGAAGATGCAAGCAATGTGTCACATGACCCCATGTTGCGCATGCCAGTTACCGCCCTGCCGGTGACAGTTATTGGAAACTGTGCAGGACAGGCAGTATAGCAGCAGCAAGAACCTAGCATGTGAGCTGTACTCCCAGGGCCGACAGGTGCAAGTCATCTGTGCCACAGCATTGTGTTTGACCAGGACAGTCATAGCGGACAGATACCACATGCCTGTGGAATGACAACAGGAGCATAGACAACTGTTGAAGTGACACAGTCAGTCATTGTACAGTGGTATCATGTCTGGATGAATGCAAAATGCTCCCCAGGGCTAGGCCCACACCCTCAGGGCTATAAGACTGGTGAGCTATTGCATGTCCCTGCACACATAGTCTGTGAAGTGGCATCACACGGCAGTCACACTAACATGGCGAATGACAGACATATCATACCTGGCGAGGTGTGGCATGGGTGCATAGGTTTTGTTGCAGAAGCAGTTACCCAACAGCAAGATGTAAGCGACTAACGCCTTGTGTAGCCTGCTGTGTGGAACTGCAGTGTGACACCCTACAGAGTCAGCTATGACTGGTGTGTTGTGAATGTTATAGCACACTATTGTCTGTATGTGGTGGGCACACATGAGTCTGTCGGCTATAAGCTGGTGATGTTGTCTTCCATGATGGGGGCTACCTCTGGTGCCTACAGTGAGTATGGAGACGTACTGCACAGGTTGTCCTCATAGGTGTGGCCAGTGGTGTAGATTATGTGAGACTATGTGATGGGTGGGGTGAGTTGCGAATGTTACCCATCCCCAAATGACTGTCAGGTGCAGTCAGGGTTGGCGACAGCATTACCCCCAGCCATAGCTGTCAGCCTCCTGTCCCCAAAATGAGGAACATTAGCCCTCATACAGTGTGACAAATGGGCGAAACGTGGAACACTTACAACTGGCTTACTAACAGCATCAACTAGGATGGGCATATGATGGCTAAAATAGGCTGGTCTTACGTATAAAACAGATATTCCAATGAATTAATATGATTCTTATCTATCTAGCCATGGCTAGCAGGTAAACTATGTACAACAATGAATGTGTGACAGACCCTTCCAATGTGGAACCTTGAGGAACATGCACCTTTTAGAACCCCAAATAAGTCGTTCCCGTAATGAGGTACACCTGAGAGCTATGGGCCCAGCACGGCTGCAGACGTGCATCCCCCATAGGCTGTAGTGCCGTATGTTGGGAAGTGAGCATTGAATGTGTGCATGAGACAATTGCTCTATTGCCACATGTACGACATATCCCTCATATAGACAGGCAGTAGCACTGGTACGTGACAGTTGGACATGCCTGCATATACAACCATGTCCCACAGGATATGTGCGTTACATGTGTACAACAGCTATCGTACCTTAAGCAAGCTGGGAAGTGAAGGAAAGCCAGTGTACCTGTGGGAAATGGTGTGGAATGGGCACTATAGTAATCGTTAGCTCATGACATGCTCACATGTTCTGAACAAGTGCCTAGCATGACCATAAAATACAGATAGGGTGTTGGATAATATCAACCCACAAGAGGTGATGACAGTCATTTAGGGTGGCACCGCACTATAACCCTGCTGAGTATGGTGTGCATGTCCATGAACCATTAGCACTGTAGATGTTAGCAGTACAGATGTACAAGATAGCATGGATATTTGATTACAAATACCTTTGCATGTCACAGGTGTGTTCCACCAGTGGCCTGTTGACAGACCCACAACTACAAAAGGTGCAAGAGTGACATGTGCACAGCACATCTGTGCCAGATACAGTAGAACAGGGTTAATGTGTTGTACCCCACCCTCATTGTAGCCCATACCACACAGACAAATGTTAGGCATCTGTGTATGTAAGGCTGTGAATGGCCATGACCTATCAGTTTAGCTGTGTCAGTGTTGTGAACAACATACAGAATGGGCTGTGTGTGTGAGGTGTGTGACATATGTGCACAGTCTGATGGATGATACCAGCAGTGTCACCACTAGGTGAACATCCCTGTATCCATAAACTGCTACATAGGCTGTGGTCAACATTATGGACACTGTGTAAGGGATGGTGCTGTGCAGTGCACCCCCAACATGCTGACGTCTCCAGGCCCCTTAGGTAGTCATCTGAGGTACCCATGTCATGTCAGGGTGCCATCCATGAGCACGGAGATCAGTGGCCAGGCATATACAGCACTGCGGTGACCAATATTGGATCACATACCACCTGTAAGGGGTAATGGCTATGCATGGATGTGCGATAACAGCCTTCACAATCCACACCTCCACTATGCAACATGCCATCTACCTTGCAGAAGGACATTTGCTACACCATGATGATGGACATGCTACATGTCCATATCCTGATCTATATGACATATGTCATGGACAGCCACCGTCCTGATACTGGGATCACCACAGGCTGGATAGATCCCTGTGCAATATATGTGACATACTCCCGCCATACCATGCAACCCTGTTCATCAAAGCTGCAGATGTCATCCCAGTTATACATGGTGTGATGGCCGCATGGTAGATGTACTATCAACTGACTGGATCAGTAATGTGGCACTGATGCAGCTTGCGGTGGCACAATGGCCATCTGTAACAGCGTGGAAACCGTGCCTGCACATGCTATGGCTGATGACCATCCCCGTGAATGTCGTCTGACTATCCATTGTCCCATGTCTATCACATGTGTAATACAGGCGATCCGTGTCAGGATGTTGAACAGTTGTACAGTGCTGTGTAGATGTATATGGCAAAACACATGCATGCACAGGTGTCCATGCATATGTGTGCATTGTCACTGCTCAAGTCCATTCCAGCTGTGTCTGTGTTGATATGTGACATATACACAGCATCCAGGTCAACAGTAGTACCGTGGACACATCGAGGCATGTGCAGATAGGTAAGAACACAAGTGCAGGCAAATAGACATGCCCACAGCAAGACAGCATTTACATGGAGTATGAACACTGTAATGAGGTGACACACATATATGGAGATGATATCAAATGCATAATGGGTGTGACATGTGACACAAACACGTCAGTCGTGTCAGTGTCATGGTGCTTTGCAAAGATAACTGTGCAGATGCAGTAGATGTCATAGAAATGTATGTGCAGCAGTATCTCTGTACATCTCTGAAACTGTGACCTGTCACCATCATTATGTTTTACAGATAATGCCCCGTACATGCCTCCCAGCATACACCCGCCAGGAGGATGATGTCCTCATCCCACAGCTCCATGACAACTATGACTTGTTGTTCAGCCATGTGCCACAGCATGCCCAGCAGCAGGATGACCTGTGGCAGGATCTATGCAGGAGGGTGAACGAAGTGGGTGGCCATAACCTCACCTACCAGCAGGTGCGCAGACACTGCATGGACCTGATACGACATGCAAAACAGCGGGCCACTGCAATCACCAGGGAACAAGGTGGAACAGGTGGTGGGCCACCAACCCAGCCCCCACTCACACACACCGAGGAGCTACTGGCCAGTCAGGGGACACCCAGGGAACAGCATCCAGAAACACTAGCTGCCATTGTGGAGGTGGGTGTCTCCCAACCAATGAGCCTGGAGTTGCCTGGTAAGTCAGTAATGCACATATGGCTATTATATCCCATGTAGTTGCGTGTGTCACTGTACATAATGTAAAGTAACAACATATGCCAGGTATGTGGACACACATGCTGCATACTACAGTATGCTACGTTGTGTATGCACACATGTGCATACTATATGCTATTACACAGGTGAATGTCATACAGTCATGGATAATGTTCATACTGGTGTGTCACCCCTATACAGGTACCTCTGGCGTGCTGCACAGACATGGGTCCATTGCAGGTGAGACTGTCATCAGTATCAGGCATGTTACAGTGTAGATCTATTTGCCATGTGGCCAGTTAACACCTGCACACCTGATGTTTGTTCCAGTCACGATATGCAGGTCGCACCACCATGCATTTACACACGCCACCCATGTGCAATATATTCACACGTAATGATACACAGACTTGAAACCACAGTACTTGTCATTGCGACATGTGTGGTCAGCTGTGCATACAACGGTGGAGGTGTTCTACAATGGAGGCATATGTAGTATGCATTGGAACAACATGTGTGGTACGCACACAGTACCACACAGTGAGCTGTGATATGGCCAGCCCACAAGTGTCACCATTGTGTCATATGCCCCTGCATCGGGTGCACACATAGTGATGTGCCACCTGACATGTCCCAGACATGTAGTGTTCTGTCTGCAATATTGTCACACTATCACATGACCTATACCCCAAATACCAAACATACAACCTGTTGTCTGACTAGACCTGTGGAATGTGACATATCTGACATGTATGGGTGTATTTCATATGGCACCACACAGACATGTGGAGAAGATGCCCATCACACACAATTGGCCACCACATGTGCACACATGGCCATGGGGGATGGCCAGAGACAT
This sequence comes from Protopterus annectens, assembly GCF_019279795.1. Classification (NCBI taxonomy): domain Eukaryota; kingdom Metazoa; phylum Chordata; order Ceratodontiformes; family Protopteridae; genus Protopterus; species Protopterus annectens. The sequence goes on from NC_056731.1 coordinate 229,423,554, forward strand.
GTAGCCACACAGTACATGGGATGTGTATACATCCTGTTGCACATTGTCCACACATGGTCCAATTATAGCCTTAGTTGACCAATTATACAGTTGATGTGGTACAGTGGACAACCTAAAAGCCTGTGCACAGCTACTGGAGGTGTCACTGAAGTCTACCATAAACGACCTGTCGAACATCACGACTGTGTTGCAGTTATGGCTATGCAATGTGTACATATTATGCATTCTACAGCAACATACATGCCTCATGTTGCCATGCAATGGCACAGTGTCTGTACTTCGCACTGTATAACAATGTAGAAGGCTCACACTACCCTCCCGTGCTCATGCACATTTGCTAAACATGCATTCTATCTGTAGGGCATACACACAAAACTGCAATGTGAAGCCCATTATGATGCTGTACATGTGTCAGGACACCATTGTGTCAAACGTATGCATGTTAATGCACATGTCAGCAAATTACATGTCAAGGTCACGTCAGCCATGTGTACTGTTATCCTCTTCTGGGCCACATGGTGTATCACGGGGATGCATGCATACTACCATGATTGTGTGAACTGCATGGCTACTGATATGACACCTGCTTGCTGTAGTGTGCACCCCAGAGAGGTATGCTTACTAACACTATTAATATCTGAGCTGCATGCCCTCTGCTCTATCGCAGGCATGCTGCATGCCATCTGACAAATCACATGCATGGTGTGTCTGTGTGTGTGTGTCTGTGTGTGTGAGTCTGTGTGTGTCTGTGTCTATTGTACTTTACAGTATTTCTTTTCATTCACAGGTGATGTAGGTGCGTTACCCTCCTGTGGTCCATCTGATGTTAGTGTCCCCACAGATACTAGCGGTGATGAACATATGCATGAGGTACAGGCAGGGTTGTCAGGGGCTGAATCTGTGCCAGTGGTTACCATCCCAGCTATGTCCCCTTCTTCCCCGCACACAGTTCTGCTGCCAACACATACCGCATCACTGGTGGCCATAGAGGAAGGACAGTCAGTGTCTGTTGGCGTGGAACAGGAACGTGTGGTGGCTACAGAAGGTGTGTCTACACACCATGGTGTCAGTGTAATGACTGCAGATGTGCCACACAGGCATGTGGCCGGTGCTGCTCATAGAAGGACCTCTGGCAGACATGCACCTGCAGGACAGAGCGCAGCAGCTGGTATCACCAGACGCATGTTCCAGAACGTAATGGCGGCACAGGCACATGCTGAACAGCAGAACAGAGAAGGGCAGAGGCTGCAGAGGGCTGCTATCCATACCCTAAATGACAACATCCAGGCATTGGCAAATGCTCAACAGCAGATTGCTAATTTTCTGGATAGGTGACTAGGTGAAATGGTCAGAATCCTTGACCGAGGCATGGCAATCCGCGAGTGGGAGCTGTCTGTGCTGGAACACCTGGTAGGAGTGAGGCGTAGGCCACGTGGACATAGGCCAGCAATACCACCTAGTGTAGGTCGACGTGAGCTTGCCACCTCACATGCCCGCTCCCATAGTGCCGATAGCAGTAGCAGTGTAGCTGCTGCTGCGCTGTCAACACCAGGACACAGCAGGCCATGTGGACGTGGCCCTGGATGGTCTCAGCGGGGACACGTTTCCAGCGGACATGTGTCATCGGACAGTAGCCACTCTGTACCTCCACCTGGTAGTGCCCGTGCAACCCCAGGCAGGCACAGGTCACGTGGTCGTGGACGGACACAGTGAACTGTACAACCTGCACTGTACAATCTGGGCTGTCAATTATACCCCGTGTAGGCATCTCAAATGGCAGAACTGTGTACACACATACACGCACACAGCAAACACAACTGTAGGGCTCCACAACATCCACATGCATTCTGCACAGACATGTCCAGTCAACTCACTGGCCCTTACACACACACACATGATGTTATCCATTGGTGCAGCCTATGCCCCTGGCAAACATATCACCCTGTGCATATGATGAAGCCTGTGCCGCATCCCTGTCATCCACACCATCGGTGCAGGGTTATGCACAAATATTCTGATGCACAGGGTGAACAGCATAGTGAGAGGTGTATGTAATACCTGTATATGCATAGTGAGGGATGTGTATGTTGCAGTGGTTGTGTGCAGCCTATGCCCCTGGCATACATATCACCCTGTGCATATGATGAAGCCTGTGCTGCATCCCTGTCATCCACACCATCGGTGCAGGGTTATGCACAAATATTCTGATGCACAGGGTGAACAGCATAGTGAGAGGTGTATGTAATACCTGTGTATGCATAGTGAGGGATGTATATGTTGCAGAGCTTGTGTGTGAATACTGAGTTGTGTATGTGACATAGGTTGTGTACTGTCGACATGCACCAGTCACACCATGTAGTGCAGGTGCAGCATGCATTGTGATGTATTCACGGTATGTGTCTCGGTTATATCTGTAGCACCATGTTGGTTGTGATACCCTAGTTCCCTCCTATGATGTACTTGCATGTGCCTACAGGTAGCAGTGTTTTCAGTCCCCCATGTGTTGTAACTGTGGAGTACACACAGGCACGTCTGGCAATATCAGCATGCTACATGTACCTTCATCCTGACTGTTGGACATACAAACATGACACAGATGTCTGCACATATACTGCACCTGATGCATGTGGTCGGTGCCACAGGCTACACCGGACAGAGATGTGACATACATAGCAGGACACATTACAGGTATGGTGACATGGTGCAGGGGTTGTACACAGCGGCCTGGCCAATGATGATGTGAGGTGTCACTTGGTAGCTGGAGGCTGCATTGTGCAGCAGTAGGACCCTGTAACAGTACGGGAACATGGCCACAGTCACGGGGTGTACACCACTATAACACACACCCATAGTGTGCAGCTGGGGACCCTTGCCTTTGTGGTCATCACCCTCACAGTACTATGCACCCTCATGATGTGTCACAGAGAAGGGACATGCACAGGTAGCCAGTATGGCTTGAACCTATGGCATCCACAGGGTTGTGCAATGCATCACCATTATGGGTTAGTCAACATGTGGGGCCAGTGATAATTTCCCACCATATATTAGCATACACACTCACACCAAGCACCAGATATATATACAGACACACACACACTGTGGTGACCACAAACGTGTATACGAACAGCTGATGTGTGTGATGCACCTCACTGGCGAACGTCATGCTTCCCACACTGACGTATGTACAGTTCTCTACAATGGTGTACAGGGATGTGTAGCAACTGGGACATATTCCCCACGATATGTGGCATCCCTGGTCACACATTTGGACACACATGGCAGTGCTGGGAATGATACACCAGCCATATGATGACACGTTTGATGGACATGCAGCGGTATTGATTGCATTATGTGTACCAATGCTATATCTGGCAAATGTGCTGCTATATACACACAAGAGGTTGTAGGTGTTACAGGTGCCATATGATATATAGTTGTTAACACCTGACCGCTGTGTATGCATTATGTCAGCACCATCACGTAATAGCAACATAGCGTACAGTTAGCACATGGCATGATAGGATGGTGTGTGACACAACTGTGAGCCACCCCCTGCACACATACATCTAGACAGGTGGTTCACCATGTTATGTACACACATCCCTCCATATGTGCTGTTTGTATGTCACCGTATACAGATGTCAATGATGGGTCTGCATTGCGTCTGCATGTCGTAGGTAGGTGCAACTATGTTACGGACATTGGCCACTGCACATGTATGTTTGCTGCATGCACAGTACAGATGTCACATGTGTCTCCTGTTGCCATGTTTGCATGCATTGCTATTGTTGGACATGTGTGTTGACATACATAACACATGGACTGCAGTATGATATCACGGGTGTCACAGGCAACCAGTACAAGGGTATGTGTCCCGGTCAACACTGCTACCCCCTGTAGTGTGAGCATTCAACCGACATGGGCCCACATTCAATTCGCATGTGTAGCATTGACTGGGTCAGTGTTATGCACGAGATACATCAAAGGCCATGTATGTATGTGTTGTGTGTGCAGTCCAGGCACACATCCACACAATCACATGTATGACATACCCAGACGTGTGTTCATTGGTGTACAGCAACAGTCAGGTGTCACAGCTGTGTAAGGGCCATGGTATGTCTTGAGCCGACCTGTTCATGTATACTGGTATCATTGCAATGCATAACACCTGTTGGATCCCTGTTGGTACGTGTGTACTCTGCACAGCTGGTGTACACCGCTGTACAGCCCAGTGGTCATGTGTCACATGGTGTTGTTGGACCGTAAGGTTGTGTAGTGCTGCACCAATGACATGGTGCTGACTTGACAGCTACAGTGTACACTACAGTGTGTACGTGTGTGACCTGCACCTGTGACAGCTGTGATGGCAGCTGTGTGTGTACAGGTCACTGCATGTGTGACCGCCCTGTGCGTGAGGGCAGTTATACCTTACTGTACCCTTCTGTGTGTACACTCCATCTGCATGCAAGATTGCCCTTTGTAACAGCTAAGTGTGTGAGCATGCCCTGTACGCCGTTGTGTAGATGGACACACAGTACATTCCACACTGCGCCCCTCTGTGATTAGACTCCGTGTGCATGCAAGTTGGCCCTTTGCAACAGCTAAGTGTGTGAGCATGTCCAGTAAGCCATTGTGTAGATGGACGCACAGTACATTCCACACTGCACCCCTCCGTGATTAGACTCCGTGTGCATGCAAGATGGCCCTTTGCAACTGCTAAGTGTGTGAGCATGCCTAGTACGCCGTTCTGTAGATGGACACACAGTACATTCCACACTGCGCCCTTCCGTGATTAGATTCCGTGTGCATGCAAGTTGGCCCTTTGCAACAGCTAAGTGTGTGAGCATGCCCAGTACACCATTGTGTAGATGGACACACAGTACATTCCAAACAGACGTGTGATACTAAGCATGTGGGCATGGCCATTGACATCCTGTATAGCCATGGTGGTCATCCAGGCACCAGATGTCCAATTTCAATGTCACGATGGATGCCTACATTGAACACACTTGTTGCTCTCTCGAAGGGTGTACTGTCTGTGGTGCATCCCATATCTATTCAGTGTTGTTGTGCTCCGTAGATATTTAGTTGGCCCGTTGACAGCACTGGCGTGTTTATGTACGTCTACCGTGGGACGGTAATATGCTTTCAGACCGCTCACTCTCTAAACATTCCCTATCGGCATCTTTGCCTTTGCGGATGATGTCACCACCTAGAAGTATGCCTCTGGGAGTGCTGTGTTCAGTAATCTCGGTAGCGCGTCCTGTAAATGCGTACTGCTGTAGTGTGTTAGAGTAGGTAGGTGTGTTTTCAACTCCCGGCCCTTCCAAGTGTGTATGTGTGTGTGTGTGTGTGTGTGTGTGTGTGTGTCTGTTTCCAGCTGCCTGGGGACACAGTAAAGCTTTTAGATGCCTCACAACACATACATTCCCTATCGGCATCTTTGCCTTTGCGGATGATGTCACCCACCTAGAAGTATGCCTGTGGGAGTGCTGTTTTCAGTAATCTCGGTAGCGCATTCTGTAAATGTGTAATGCTGTAGTGTGTTAGAGTAGGTAGGTGTGTGTTCAACTCCCGGCCCTTCCAAGTGTCTGTGTGTGTGTGTATGTGTGTGTGTATGTGTTTCCAGCTGCCTGGGGACACAGTAAAGCTTTTAGATGCCTCACAACACATACATTCCCTATCGGCGTCTTTGCCTTTGCGGATGATGTCACCCACCTAGAAGTATGTGGGAGTGCTGTGTTCAGTAATCTCAGTAGCGCGTTCTGTAAATGTGTAATGCTGTAGTGTGTAAGAGTGGATAGGTGTGTGTTCAACTCCCGGCCCTTCCAAGTGTGTGTGTGTTTCCAGCTGCCTGGGGACACAGTAATGCTTTTAGATGCCTCACAACACATACATTCCCTATTGGCGTCTTTGCCTCTGCGGATGATGTCACCCACCTAGAAGTATACCTGTGGGAGTGCTGTGTTCAGTAATTTCGGTAGCGTGTTCTGTAAATGCGTAATGCTGTAGTGTTAGAGTAGGTAGGTGTGTGTTCAACTCCCGGCCCTTCGAAGTGTGTGTGTGTGTATGTGTTTCCAGTTGCCTAGGGACACAGTAAAGCTTTTAGATGCCTCACAACACATACATTCCCTATCGGCGTCTTTGCCTTTGCGGATGATGTCACCCACCTAGAAGTATGCCTGTGGGAGCACTGTGTTCAGTAATTTCGGTAGCGCATTCTGCAAATGCATAACGCTGTAGTGTGTTAGAGTAGGTAGGTGTGTGCTCAACTCCCGGCCCTTCCAAGTGTGTGTGTGTGTGTGTGTGTGTGTGTGTGTGTGTGTGTGTGTGTGTTTCCAGCTGCATGGGGACACAGTAAAGCTTTTAGATGCCTCACAACACATACATTCCCTAGCGGCATCTTTGCCTTTGCGGATGATGTCACCCACCTAGAAGTATGCCTCTGGGAGTGCTGTGTTCAGTAATCTCGGTAGCGCGTTCTGTAAATGCGTAAGGCTGTAGTGTGTTAGAGTAGGTAGGTGTGTGTTCAACTCTCGGCCCTTCCAGGTGTGTGTGTGTGTTTCCAGCTGCCTGGGGACACAGTAATGCTTTTAGATGCCTCACAACACATACATTCCCTATCGGCGTCTTTGCCTTTGCGGATGATGTCACCCACCTAGAAGTATGCCTGTGGGAGTGCTGTGTTCAGTAATCTTGGTAGCGCGTTCTGTAAATGTGTAATGCTGTAGTGTGCTAGAGTAGGTAGGTGTGTGTTCAACTCCCGGCCCTTCCAAGTGTATGTGTGTGTGTTTCCAGCTGCCTGGGGACACAGTAAAGCTTTTAGATGCCTCACAACACATACATTCAATATCGGCGTCTTTGCCTTTGTGGATGATGTCACCCACTTAGAAGTATGCCTCTGGGAGTGCTGTGAACAGTAATCTCGGTAGCGTGTTCTTTAAATGTGTAATGCTGTAGTGTGTTAGAGTAGGTAGGTGTATGTTCAACTCCCAGCCCTTCCAAGTGTGTGTGTTTGTTTCCAGCTGCCTGGGGACACAGTAAAGCTTTTAGATGCCTCACAACACATACATTCCCTATCGGCGTCTTTGCCTTTGTGGATGATGTCACCCACCTAGAAGTATGCCTGTGGGAGTACTGTGTTCAGTAATCTCGGTAGCACATTTTGTAAATGCGTAATGCTGTAGTGTGTTAGAGTAGGTAGGTGTGTGTTCAACTCCCGGCCCTTCCAAGTGTGTGTGTGTGTGTGTGTGTGTGTGTGTGTGTTTCCAGCTGCCTGGGGACACAGTAAAGCTTTTAGATGCCTCACAACACATACATTCCCTATTGGCGTCTTTGCCTTTGTGGATGATGTCACCCACCTAGAAGTATGCCTCTGGGAGTGCTGTGTTCAGTAATCTTGGTAGCGCGTTCTGTAAATGCGTAATGCTGTAGTGTGTTAGAGTAGGTAGGTGTGTGTTCAACTCCCGGTCCTTCCAAGTGTGTGTGTGTTTCCAGCTGCCTGGGGACACAGTAATGCTTTTAGATGCCTCACAACACATACATTCCCTATCGGCGTCTTTGCCTTTGCGGATGATGTCACCCACCTAGAAGTATGCCTGCAGGAGTGCTGTGTTCAGAAATCTCGGTAGCGCATTCTGTAAATGCGTAATGCTGTAGTGTGTTAGAGTAGGTAGGTGTGTGTTCAACTCCCGGCCCTTTCAAGTGTGTGTGTGTGTGTGTGTTTCCAACTGCCTGGGGCGCAATAATGCTTTTAGATGCCTCACAACACATACATTCCCTATCGGCGTCTTTGCCTTTGCGGATGATGTCACCCACCTAGAAGTATGCCTCTGGGAGTGCTGTGTTCAGTAGTCTCGGTAGCGTGTCCAGTAAATGCGTCATGCTGTAGTGTGATAGGGTAGTTAGGTGTAGGTTCAATTACCAGCCCTGCCACATGTGTGTGTGTATGTCTGTATCTCTCTCTCTCTCTCTCTCTATATATATATATATATATATACAAAAAAAATCTATTTTCTGCCCATAACTCTGCTCTTGCATGGACAGCTGACTGTTTCATGTATTGCATATTTGCATAGCTTTCACATACCAATGGGGTATGTTGCAACTCCCAACATTGTCCATGCAACGTCCGTGTTACCGGCAGTGTTACACGCCCTTACAGGCGTTTTCTGTATATCTTGGCAGACATCTATCCTTGCTCTATTCTCACTGTACTTGCACACGCCAGAGGCTTCATGTATCATGACCTAGTTTTGATGTGTGTATGTCTATTTGTGCTGTGTGCATGGCTCTGGGTATGTCCCACTATCATCATTTGTAATGGTGACAGCCCTATAGGTTCTTCATGTAGACTGCTGTGTCATTTGACATGTCAGCACATACCTGCGGACAGTACTGCACATCCAACTGCAGCGCATTTCATACCTTCTGCGTTATCTTGCAGTCGATATTGCTGTTTCCTCACACATGGATCTGTTTCTGTTCATACCACTCCACCTCCTAGAGCAAGTTGCTGGACGAGGCCTTATCTGATAGTGGGACACATAGGGGCAGTATTGACATGTTGCTCTTACAAACGTAGATAGTTGACACAATAATAGGTTTTGCATTAGTATGGCTTCTGTCGGATTTGGTGTCTTACTCACATGTTTGTCATTATTTCATGTCTTCAGTTATCATGAAAGTGCCAGAATGTTACTGTTGTTACGTGGAACACACCAAACATATGAGGCAGAACTCTGCACATTCTGTGTAAATCTGTACAGTTGCGGAGTATGTGTCTGTAACAAAATATCAACTTTCTGACACCAATACACACACTGTATGGCGGCATCACAGGCCACATGCCATTACATTTATATTGCAGGACACACCCACCCAGACAGTTGTATTCCTCACACAGGCCAACAGCTGCTTATCCACACTAATTGGTCTATCATGTACCGTATGTGTGCGCCGGTATTTGCGCTTTCCGTCAGTGGCAGAGCTCACGTACGTGTCTGGGGGACTTGACATTGTTACGGTGACACTGCATGACACCCTGAGGGACACATTACTTTTGTGTCTATTAACCTTCCACATTGACATTCACAGGGCATACATTGTCATTCACATTTGTCGGAGTACATGCGTGTGTCTTGTACATGTTTTCTCATTTGTCCTGATGTCTTTCTTATCACCTGTCCACCTAGTTCACTAGTTCTGTACATGTATTTTGGACAGGTTACCTTCATACTCCTAACCTGTACACATTATGGGTAAACGCCCTGACGTTTGACCTTGTTACATTTGTCATAGCGATGTACCTTTCTGGTAAATTGCTGGCAAGGCATTACGGACTGTGCGGTAGATAATAGTGACTGACATTTCCATTACATGATTAGTAACACTCATGACATCCATATTCATGGGTACGCCAGTATTCTGACAACGTTCTGACTTTGTCTGGGGTATATCTAATATAGTCCCTATTTGTGTTTCATGTACTATGCCTTAGTGCAGCTGTGTTATTCTGACAGTTTGCCAGCTATGGGTACCATCTTGGTCGTACGCATGTCCATCCATGATAATCGCCTACATGACACTGATATAGGGCCCTACATATTGCCAAAATGGTTTCCGCAATATCCAGTGGATGATTTGCCCCATTATTGAGAATATAGGCGTGTGCTATACCCACATTAATCCCAGAGGGCGGGCCTACGAAATCCCTGCCAAACAACACCTAGGCCCATTTCTGCATACCCATGATTCCCATACCTGACAACCCTCTACAGTACCCATTACACATGTTTAATGTGTGCGGTACTGAAGTGTGGAGACACTTATATGCACTCCCCACTCACTGGATATCAGTTTGTACATCATACATTCTATCGACACATGTGTCGTCACCCTTGCACCTGATACTGTTGCATGTACAGCTATTTCGTATTTGCTACGGTCAATTCTTTTGCGTCAATGTCGGTTGACACTACGTAAGATTCAATTTTTGGAGTCCTGCAATGGACACCTATCTGCATGTTTAAAGTGTAGAACTTGCTGGACTGTCACTTTCTGGCCAATGGTTTGGAATGCTGCGGTTTATTCACCTTTCCTGCATGTCTGTTTGTCTACCCATATTAGATATAACGTTGCCTATTTATGTACATATGTCATATCTATGGGACATAAGTCTGTTGTGTATACATATATACATGTACAATCCTCATTTCATAACTTGCTTTGGTTTACGTCTGTGGATTATGTGTATACACATATATCTATATCCATACCATACCTTTCCACTATACAGATTGTCGCAGAGTGTACAGCTGCTTGCCCCTTTATCTTTGCTGTGTTTTAAATAAACCTGTGTCTATCTGGCAATGTCGTGGCATTTCATTTGAGACATACAGTGGGGATTTCTGGCAAGCAGTTCAGGTTACGACTGCATACCCTTCAGAGAATCCATGCTACTGACACACCCATTATTCTATCCACTTTCTATGTTTGTTCTGGCACATATCTGGTGTTTGTCCCTATTTGTACCGGTAGTTTGCATGGCTTTGTCTGGTTTCATACTTTACGAGGTTAACAGGTTTGAGTCATATATAACTAACATGGGGGAAACAGCATTCATTTACTATGCTCTGAGCGGATCACACACGCACAGGCGCACTTGCATTTCCTTATTGTGGGTTACGCGCAGGTGCGCATGCATATCCTTATTGTGGGTTGCATATGTTTACTAAGTCTTTGTGCTTACGTGGGCTTTATTACTTGTGACAGTACCAGTAATTATCTGTAATACGGTTAACAGACGTTTGCGAAACACACGTTCACCTTTACATATTTAACTGTCTGTACAGCACAGACGCATTCATTACACTTTCACATTATATGTGCTGTAGTCGTTGTTTGTACAGCACAGACGCATTCATTACACTTTCACATTATATGTGCTGTAGTCGTTGTTCAACCGGGACTGCATTCACGTTGGCCGGATGCTGTAACCACTATACGTTTGGTGTTCTGACTCATTTATATGCATACCCATAGTACATAGCTACATTAACATATGCCTCACCGCTTCACTTACGTCACAGGCATCCATTCTCCTGCTGGGTAAAATGCGGTACTACATGTTACACATTCCCTATTCCCTACTGCTCTGGACCCACGCTGCATATTTCATCACTACAGGGATATTCAGAACCCAAAGGCTTATAGTCCTGACACATACAGGTCTTTAATTGTCAGGGTGTTCATGTGGTGATCTGGGTTTAGGCTTGTCCGCCTAGTGAACGGAACTACCCTGACCGTGTTCAAATGTCAGACAAAGCACATGGACAGGGTTTGCCCATTTTAAACATTTAATCTGTGTTTACAGACACAGGTGTTTTGGCACCTGTCAGCAGCTTATGATGTTGGCAATACATAATATGGGTGGGGCGGTTACAATACATAATCCACGGTGAGTGGTGTTCCCATTCACATTTGACTATTTCCTGTATTCATTCTTACGAGGGTTATTATTTTGCACATGACTTAACTATGAATTAACTACGGGTATGCAGTAGTACAGTCAACATATGTGATGGCTTGTTAGAGTATATATGTACGGACCTCTGTGATACTGGGGACTGCCCCACGTCCTTCACAACATTTCCTGCTTATGTACATACTATTATTCTGTGAACTTTCGAAGCTTGTGAGAGCAGTAATTACATCTGTCCCTATTTGTCCACCCATCCATTTAGGCTTTGTCCAGGTTTTGTTGCTATAATAGGTTGAGAGGTGGTGTCGGTATGTGATTGAGTTGAATATATATTGTCGATAATTCAGTGGGGGTAGGGTTACCACTTGTTCCTCTTTGCGAGGGGAGGTCCCACTTTGGACAGTTGTGTCCTGCGACGACACCTAAGACATGGCAAATGTCCTGTGATTTTAAGACAATAATATATTTCTTCATTTCTGTACTAGTTGCATGATACAGGTATTTTGTATCTGGTACACATAACTATTATTTGGGACAGCATAAGCTATTCAAATGCTATGGCATTAGCTTTTATCTTGGCATACACGTGTAATTCTGTACTTTGCACAGGCCGGGGGTATGTTTTATCCTGCAAATTCTCACATTTCTACAAGGGATGTCCCACCTTGGCCATCTGAACAGGTGGCAACCCTAGTGGGGTGACCTGCATGGTGGACAGCTGTTCCATCCTGTGTAGTATGAATTGCATGTCTGTGTAGAAACTGAACAGTACCGTGACTACACATACATGTTTTGTCCAGATGTGTACAGTAATGGACACCGTGGCGTGTAAACAACTCTGAGGTTTCAACAGGTTACTTATCCCACGCGGGATGTACACACATTTTGCAGTAACATTAAAGCGCGGGCATTTGGATTTACGCACCTGTGATGGGATGTTTACAAATGTGGGATACATATTTGCAATCCGGACACTGCCTAGGATGATACTTCCTACTACATATGGGGAATACCCGCTATGTGTAGGTGTACGGATGCGCAAAGCTGGTAGCTGGATTTGGTGGACATTCGGACATGGATGCAGGTTATGTGCTATACAGGGGTTGTTGCGTATTGAATTTGCATGCATGGGTTCTACTTTTGGATGTCCCGGTTCCGCATATAGCATCCTATGTGTATGTGACGGTTACATTCCTGTTCATGTGTATAGCACATTTTAATATACATATGTTTGTGTGTGTTTGGTATACAATATGGACTGTCAGGTTTCTTTACGGTTGTTATATAGCCACAACTGCCCTGCTGTGTACTATCACTACCACTGTGGGACTGCTGTTGACCATACCCATGGGGCTAGACGTGTGTATTGGCGGTGCGCTGACATGATGCGCTTCACTTCCACTGGGTATAACTTCTGACAGTGCAGTACATTACGGACACACAATTTTAAATGTCATTTGTTCCATGGACGGAAACTCATATTATGTTGCATGCATTTCTGTTTGGTTCTCCATTTTGTGTGGCCGGGAACTGTCTTGCATGCTTTGCATACGTTTCATTATCCACGGACACTGATAGGTGCAATTACTATTGCAGGCAGGCTATAATATTCAGCAGTTTAGGTTGCTCATCGCCAGCCGACATTGACACGCCTCCGGGCGCAGCTTAGTAACGCCCCATGCACTCACGCACGAGTCCTATGCACGTGGATGTGGTAGCGGTGCACCTTCATTAATATGCATATGGCGCTACTACACCATTTATATGCCGCACGGCCGGCGCAGGCCTTACACCGGCCTTGCGCCGAGCTTCATGAATCCGGGGGTAAGAGAAAAAACATGTTATATTCCACCTAATCATCAGTTAAAAAAGTTCAAGCACATTATTTGAAATAATATTCTGCATTGCCCCTTTAAAATAACTGCATTAACTTCAACATTCTGTAGCACAGAAAGTAACTAAACATCAGTCTATCTGCTTACATTCTGCTGCACAGATTCTGTCAGTATGCTTGGCAAATAGTCTAATGTCCTTTTTCAGTGTTGTAATGTCTTGTTTACATTAGATCCATTCCCAGTAATACACTGGGGCTCCTAGGTAATTTAGATGTTGAAAGGTGAAAGGTTATTGCAAACACATTGTAGCTGCATGGAATTGTGGTTTATGGGACATCACCATGCTAACAGACCTCTCGGCCTACTCAGCAAAGTGGAAAAATAAACATATTTAAGTATTTACCTCAAGAAAAAGTTGAAATATGCAGGATTCAGCCTGAAACAGAAGATTATATCATTCAAATGCTTCAGCAAACGTGGATTGTCGTTTTTTCACACTGGTTTCACATGATTTTCAGATGAAATATCCTGCTACACTAGTATTTCACCATAAAAATGAAAAAATATCAATAGATACACCAGAAGAAGATAAAAGCAGCCTTGATGAAATAAGAACTCACCCCCCCATTAAATATAGTAGCATTCACTGAAAGTTAATATATTTTCCCCCATTAAACAGCATAGCATTCATTGTAAGTCCAATCAGTAAAAACAATAAACTAATAATAGCTATAAACAGCCTGGATTAATTAATATTTCTCTTTCTTCCTCTTCATTCCCCCTACAGAACAGCGTAGCATTTATTAAAAGTCAGATCAGTAGAAATAATGAAGTAATAATACATACAAACAGCTTTGATGACTCAAGAAATCATACCCCCCCCCCCCCCCATAAAACAGCCAACAAAGTCCCTATCAGCCCTATATAGCAATACCAATAACCAGTACTGGCAGCAATGACAGCAGGATACCCGACTATTTTGCCTCTTTGATATTTGTTACAAATCAGTTACCACGTCTCAACAGTGGGAAATCCAGAAGTAATAATCAGACGGTGACAAGATCAGGAGACTTAAAATATTAGTATTGTTAACTTGAGTCATTGACAGACTAAGAAAATATGAATTAACATACATTTTTGTCTGAAGTATAGCAGTTTTCAGTAATTCTAATTATTGTCATTATTTATTAAGTGCAATTCACCACCTGTTTCTCCAAAAAGGTAATTGTGTATAAAAAGCCATTAAACCGAACTAAATGTATGCATTTAATTTATATTACATTTTAATCTGACATAACCACTAGTCCACCATGCACCATACTTTTCAGCTATCCAGGTTTTTGCAAAATGTCTGGATCTTTGCCTCATATTTTGGCCTGTTCTTCATAAAATGTGTGGCTTTCTGGCAAACCACTCATGATCGAAATCACTAAATAATGACACACTTGAGTTTCAGACTTCCTATCCTTTAGAAAATGCATGCTAACACAAAAGCTGTTATTCTAGCAAGCAAGCAACTTTTTAAGTTTGTAAGGGCAATATTTAAAATCTGTCCCTATTTCTGAGCCTTTGCCCTACCATTACTTTTTTGCCTTTGTCCAGACTTCTTGCTGTAACATGTTGAAACTACTACTACTATGTTTGCTGTCCACCAGCACACACAACAATTGATATCTCCAGCAACAGATATGTATGTCTTTTGGCTTTTCCCGGTTAGGGGTCGCAACAGTGGAACTCCGGTCCGCTCATGATTGGCAGTGTATTTTACAGTACCGAGTTGCCAGCCCCAACAGATAATTACAGAAAAAAGAAATGAACTGTAATGTTAACCACTTGACCTGAATTGCTTTAAGATTCAGAAATTCAATTTTTAAATTAAATAACTGCTGCTAGGCTAGCACGCTCATAGCAGGAAAACTACCTGTTATTTGCTTTGGTTAATTCACTTGTTGTGGATGGCAAAGATAAAGCCCTGTAACTGCCTTCTCTGTATCACCCCTCCATTTGCCCAGCCAATCAGAAGTCTTTATGGCAGTACTGGAGGCTCATCCCAAACATTAAACATAGGGATAAGCAGATGCCCATGCAAAACAATGAGGAAAGTGGGTGGCAGGTTGCCTGGACTCTCGAACATCTATGTAGGAAGTTTTTTTTTGCAGTTTCTCCTGCTTCCCTTAAAAGGGGAAAAAGGATAATTATAAATATATATATATATATATATATATATATATATATATATATATATATATCTTTTACTTAGTGTGAGTTGTGCCCTGTCCAAAACAATGCTTGGGGCAACAGCCCCCTCTGCCCAACCTTTGCACACTACTGTCAGCTAAGTTCCACAAGGCAATAGAGCCATCTACAAAGATATGATCATGTGGTTGAAGGCCTTCTCTCCTATGATCTGGAAAGAACAATGGTACTGTCACCCCTAGCATTTACTAGAGAGTTATCAGATAAATTCCATTGTCTAGTACATCCAATATCAAGGAAGCCATGTCAGACAAGCATGACAGCAAGCTACCTTTCATTTGCCTACTGTGTGACTATGAATGAGTCATTTAACCAGGCAGTGATCAGAGTTCATCCCCTGAAAAAAGGTGCGCCTATTGGATTTATCTGGTTAACAAATGAATACAACAAGCAATCATGCACCCTCACTTTACAGCATAACTGTTGCATGTGTGTGTGTATATATGATAGGAAAAAAAAATTGGATTAAGCTGAAAATTACAGCTGATAGTTCACTGTTGTTATCCAATACAATGAGTCAACCATTCAAGTGCTGAATTGTGAATAGCTGAGATTAATTAGCATATTGGACTACTGGATGGTTAGTGGGGAGCAACTGTTAAAAACATTTAGTAGGTCAAATTAAATGAAAATGTATCCCTGAGATTCTAATAGAGAGTGCTTTGTTAATATGAGCATGAGGTGATAATTATTACTTGATAACAGGACATGGCTGATTCATTTGTGGATGCTAAATAGTAATTAATCTGCAAAATTAATCAAATTCTAGAAAGAAAAATAAACCATCGGTGGTTCAATGGGCAGAGTACTCACCTATGATGGCAGGAAGATCAGAAGACTATGGATTCTATTCCCACACCAAGTGCTTGGATTCCTTCAGATGAGACATTAAAGCAAGGTCCAATCTGCCTAAATTGGTAGTAGTTGAGGTACATGTAGACCACATGGCATTTATAAAAATAAATAAATAAATAAAACAGAGAGAACGTAGGAGAATTTCCTATTTCCTGAGTATTCTAGTCAAAATCACCTGTTAGCATAAACACCATCTGAGGTGTCCTCTAACAATAAAGTGTGCCTAAGTGTAGGCAGTAGCAGAGACTTGGAAAAGGCATTATATAAGCACTTGTGAAGCTGTAGTTTTAGACTAAGGAACGGAAAGCTTTTTGATTGTGCAATACAGGAAACATAATTAGAAAAAGATGTGTGTGCATGTGTGCACGTGCACATTTCCTCTCTCAATCTCTTTGTTTTTGTTAGTTTATGTGCATGTGACTGATGTTTCAAAGTCTGATGAGGATAGAATGGGACTCAGCCTGGGCAAGGGCATGGCTGATATGCTGCAATTGCATATTGTTATTGTCTGTTTAGTTCAGGACAGGTATCAATCTGATGGAGGCAGGAAGCCTGTATGTCAAAGTGGGCAGAGCACTGAATAGAGCTTGCAGCTGAAGGACATTTTATATGTGACTGGTACTGGGATAGTATCACTGTAAACTCAAATAACCAGCAAGTGCTGTAACTTAAACATACGGAGGCAGTTTGAATCTATGTATGAAAGCTACAGCTTGACTACAGACTAAATTAATCACTGATCTGGATTTGTAATACTAAAATGCATTTGAAACAAGCCGAGATGCAATACTGTGGTCATTATGTTTCCTAGGTTATTATGAGACATTTGAGGTGTACCATCCAGTAAAGTTGCATTACACTCTGGATAAGAGATTGTCCTCTACTGTTGCCTGATCACATTTAAAACTGTCATTGATCTGCAGGGTTAATATGCATTTGTGGAGCATAAACTGAGACGCTTTACTGTGGCCATCAGTTGCTGCCTTTATTTGATCAAAGTCAGACATCTGAGGTATATGCTTCAATAAATTGACTACAAGTCTACAAGAGGTATGCATGAGGGCATTGTGCTGACAAAAAACAGTGACCACACTTGATTTCAAACTGCATTAAGCTGACTATCAAGTTGTTTTTTCTAACTGCAAAAGCTGTAGTGCTGGTAACATTAGTGACACCAACTTACATAGCCATGGAAAACACTCAAATTGTGATGTTGTTTAACTTTTTACCAGGTATATTGGACGACTACAGGTGGTTTATGTTAAGACTGTGGTGTAGACATAAGCAATTTGTTTTATTTAATTTTTTAACAATCAACATTAAAGTAGTTTCATTGATTGTTACTGAAAGTCAGTATAGCTATAAAATAAGTAAAACATTTAACTAAGACCCATCCACACAAGATGTTATTTCAAAGTTAACTGTCATCTTTTTAAAATAGGTTTAATGCTTACTGCTGTATTTAAACCTGGAAAACAATCAGCTTCTAAAAGTGTGATCCCTGAGTATTCACATGCTTCTAACTCATTACTGCGATCTTAATGTTCAGTAACATTTTATCTATATATGTGTCTTTAAACTGAAGTGCTTACAAAGCTAAGGCAAAGCTGTGTCATGTGATTAGTTTTAAGGTTTGAATTTACTATTAAAATAAAGGCATTTGATTTTTTTTACACACTGATAAAGGGTTGATCCCGGACGCTTTGTGATTTTTTTTATTGTTTGGAATAAACACTGCATTTTACCTCAATGTTTCCAGGCTTTGGATTTTTTACTATTGTTAGTAGGGAACTTACAGCCCTCTCAGACAGTATAGCTTGTACGGGTGTTAGAACACATTTTTCACAAATCACATATATAAAGGATAGTCAGGTCACTAGCAATAAAAATACTTTTGGGGTAAATACCTACATGGAAAAAATGTCCTGTTTTAAAAAATGGAATGTGTAGAGCATCCAAGCCAAGTTTTGGGTACACGTGTTCACCCAGGATGGTGTGCATTTGTCAAGATCAGAGAAGATAATTTTTGCAGCAGATATCTTGCAATATTTGATAAACACTGGACAGGGCTTTTGCCAGACTGAAAATGTAACAGCTCACAGACAGCAACATTTGATTCATCTCTGATGGTTGTTAATGCTAGCAGCATTAACAATAACATTTTTTATTGGAAACTTTGCTACATTCCCACAAGATTTATGTTGTTATTGTTTAACATATTTAAAGAACAATGACTGGAAACCAGTTCTGTCAGGGTGTCACAAAAGGAGATACTGCCAGTCTAGCTATCTGGAATTTTGTAAATAATTACATGTCACTTGTGAGTATCAAAATGATTCATATAGAAGTTTGACAAAGAGCAATACTGCCAGCAAAAATGTAACAGTTCACAGACAGCAACATTTGAGTCATCTCTGATGGTTGTTAATGCTAGCAGCATTAACAAGAACATTTTTTATACAAAACTTTGCTACATTCCCACAAGATTTATGTTGTTATTGTTTGTTAACATGTTTAAAAAACAATGACTGGAAACCAGTTCTGTCAGAGTGTCACAAAAGAGATACTACCAGCAAAGCTGTCTGGAATTTTGTAAATGGTTATGTGTCATTTGTGAATGTCAACATGCTTCATGTAAGAGGCTTGTGTTACAACTATATTAGAACTGCATGTCATGTGTATATCAAACTGCTGGTACAGAAGTGTGTGTTGAAAAGGTGTCAAATTCCTTGTATGGGTGCATACTTGGCCAATAAACATGATTCTGATTCTGAGCTTAAAGATGTTTCCACAGTGTACCCTGCTGATTAGAACAGAAATGTAACTGCACTATTGTAACTGATTAGATGTATACATTTTAACAATGGAAACTGGAACACCAGAGGTTAATTTCAGAAAAAAAGCTGAAATTAAATTACTTTGTGGTCATGTCATAAAAGGGTGTTATCTTTCAGTTTCAGTGCAATAACAGACACAATGTCAGAACTAGAGGTTCACTGTATTGTCTTGGAAGTGTTTTTATTGTTTTATGGCTTACAGGATCTGCCTTAGATTTAAGAAAAGCCCTGTCTATGTATTTTCACAGGCAGATGCTAAATGCTACCAGCTGCATCAATGGGTTTTGCATCAGGGTTTTACCTGGGATAGTCAGACAAAAATAAGTGATGTCATTCTGCAAGCTATCCCAGCAATATTTGAGATATTATGAGTATTCTGTATTTTTCTTTAACCTGACAACATTGGCTGGAAGACCTACTCACCACATCTGCCTTGCTTGCTCTGTATAAGTTAACTAGGATGTAGTAATTCTCTAGATATAGTCAGGAATATAGCAAAGCTTAATTTAGATGTATTTCTTTATTTATGTTTTAAATATTTCCTGTGATTTTGAACTCTGATGTTACTGTGGTTATATACTAAGTATTTTTTTGTTCTTTTGTTATTTATTATTAAATATAGTCAAACCTTTCATTGTGGCTGATATCTGTGAGACATACTTAAGTTCTGAGAGTACTTGCATATTTATTTGGTGACACTGTGGCCACTCCTAATACCCTTGCTCTTGGTCAAACTACCATTTGTATCGCTAGTAACATTACACGGTAAGATTGGACACCTTTTGTTAAGGGCCATAAAGTAGTGGATAATGAGTTGGCTGGTAGCAGTAATAACTACCTTATAGTCTTGGGAAAATGGGGGCACAGCTAGTAAACCTGTGCTAACCTTTCCCAGGTGTGCATGTGTGTGCATAATCAGACCTCAAAGTGTGTGTGTGTGTGTCAGCTACTTGGGTAGGGAAATGAAGCACTGGTTTGAGACAGAAAGGGAGCTGGAGGTCTTGGCTTGGCCACTCAGCTGTGATCTCAACCCTATAGCTGTGCCAGTGGTGAGTCTTTTTGGGGATCTGGAGAAACCAGCCCCGGACTGACTGTGGTCTCTATGTGCTCTTAAGGGAAATTGCATTTGATGCATTGAGCTGCATCTGGAAATACTGTGTGTGTAACTGTCATCCTCCCAATGAACATCCCTGAAACTGGGTAAACTGATTACATGTGTTACAGATAAGGCATGACTGCAAAATAACTTGACTAAATTGACCATTTGGGCACAGAATAATATGATGCTAAATACATAAAGAACTAAGCATATGAGATTTGGGAGACAAAGTGAAAGGTGAGTATTTACTACAGCACACAGTGATTGAAACTGTAGACTAATTTAAGGATCTGGGTATATGGGTTGATACAGCTTTGAGTTTTTCTAACCATATCAATCAATTGATTAATGATAGTTGTATAAAAAGATTTATAAAGTCTAAGAGATCAGAAATGATGAAGTCATTGCTAGTTAGTTATACTAGACCCAAACTTGAGTATGGAATAACAATATGAAAGCCATATAAGAAAACAAACATGAGTAAACTGGAAAGAATACTCTGGAAATATACAAAAGGCATCCAAGCATGTGAAAATTTAACTCATCATGAAAGACTAAAATATCTGAACTTGTACAGTGCTTCTTATAGATATCTAGGTGGAAATTTTATTCAGATATATAGGGCATTTAGAGACAACAATCTCTGGAAATGTTTGGGGTTATCAAAAAGTAGTAGAGAATCATTAGACACCCTATACACAAAGTCATAAAATATCAGAATTTGCAGGCTGAAATGATAGAAGTGTGGAAGAAAGATACCCAGACAGTTCCAATAGTAGTAAGACTAATGGGTCTTATAAAAACAAATCTACAATTGTATTTAGATATGTTACTGATACATGCAACTCTGTATGATTTACAGGAGTCATTACTGGGCACATTACAGGTGCTGTGAAGAGCACTTCTGGCTGACATCAAAGATTGAAACAATACTAATTTCATGAACTTTAATCTTACTTTGACTTAGGAATAGGGTTCTTTCCCATCATGGTATTAGAAATGACCTGGTTCAAGGCTCCCGAGAGCACCCCTGCACTACCAGGCTATAACTCATACCACACTTTTCGGCCATGTAACCTGGACCGGAACACCAGAGGTGGATGTGTGTCTATATTCATTAAGGATAACCACACCTCCAGGCTAGTTGCTCAGCATAATGCAGCCGAGGTTATCCAAGTGCAACTAACTCTGGGCAAAACTGCAGTCCAAATTGCAGCTTGCTACAGAACACCCACCATGCCTCAGGATTCCCACTCCTCTTTTCCTGATGTACTGGAAAATATTAGGGTTCAACCAAACACCCTAATAATGGGTGATTTCAACTACCTCACCATTAACTGGGAAAACTATTCATGTATCAACTCCTTCGCTCAACTCTTGCTGGAATTCATAAACTCCAATGCTCTGGATCAACTTATCCACACCCTCACAAGGGGCAACAATATTCTAGATCTAGTCATTACCAATATGAGTGACCGGTGTTCCACACCTGAAGTCAACGCCTCATTGGTCCGTTCCGACCATAAGCTAATTACCCTAGATATCCACATCCTGCCTCCACCCCCCCATTAAGGAAACCATGGTAAAAAAATTCCTCCAAAGCCAACTTCATGCTACTTAAGACAGAAGTGGTGAACTTCATGACACCCATGCAGATGGACAATACAATTACAACTACTGAATCCTACACAATTGCACTTTATAAGCACTTACATGAGTGCATGGATTGTGCTATCCCAAACAGAACCAAGACGCTATCCTCCAAAAAAAGGAAGCCAATCTGGTGGTCCCCTGCCATAAACAAACTGTACAACAGAAGAAAGAAACTCTTGCAAAAGAGTGTAAAATCCCACGAGTGGAGGAGCTCCCTGGTCAGCCTCAGTAAGAAGCTGCGATCCCTGATAAAATCCTCCAAAGCTAGTTACAAAAACAAAATCACCACTGATTCTAAAGACAACCACAAAGCATTCTATAGCTATGTCAAGAATCTCAGTGGCAACACTCAGATCTGCTCTGAGTTACAGCACAATGGCACTAAATATACAGACCCAACTGATATTGCCAACATCCTGGCAGATAGGTTCAGTGCTAACTTTACCCCCCTCTCACCCCCTAAAGAGCCCATCTCTATACCGGAAGAATGCAAAGTTCTTGTAATCACAGCTGCACAGGTAAAAAGCACACTCTCCAAAGCCAAGAATACAGCATCCATGGGACCAGACAACATCCCAGGCTGCGTTCTACATGAACTACAGAACAAACTGGCTCCCCACCTAAGTACCATGTTCAATTATAGCCTCACCTCAGGCTTTGTGCCTGCTGAATGGTGCACAGCAACAGTTATCCCACTCCACAAGCGGGAGCCACCTTGGACCCCGGGAACTACTGCCTCATTAGCCTGACGAGCCTGGTCTGCAAGGCCATGCAATGTATCATCATGGAACTTATAAACAAAGACATTGGTAATCTCCAAACTCTGGATCCCACCCAGTTTGGGTTTGTAAAAGGCAGATCATGTCTCTTAAACCTGATAGACTTCTTTGAAGCAGTCACCAAAGCCGTAGACAAGGGTAAGGTGGTTCACACAGCCTATCTAGATCTTGCCAAGGCTTTTGGTACCAGCCCCCACTCTGAAATTATAGATAAACTCACTAAACTAGGTAAAAATCCCTATGTCACAAGATGGGTTGCCAACTGGCTCACTGACATAACCCACACTGTGAAAGTAGCAGACTCCAAATCTCTTCAGACCAGTGACAAGTGGAGTACCACAGGGTTCATTCCTGGGTCCTCTCCTGTTTGGTATCTACTTCTCTGAAGTACAGGCTAACACAGAATGTCTTTGGCTAATGAAGTTCACAGATGACTGAAAACTAGGGGCCACAATTGAAACTCCTAACGATGTGGACATCCTACAAAAGGGCCTCACTGAGACAGATGCCTGGTGTCAAAGCCATGGTCTCAAGCTCAATGCCAAAAAGTGCATTGTCATCCCCTATGGTAAAAACTCTGTACCCATGAACTACAGCATAGGCAGTAGTATACCTAACACCGAAAGTGTGATAACAGACCTTGGGACACAGGTGGACAGTAGTCTCTCCTTTGATAATCACATCGCCACAGTAGTCAGGAAATCCTTCTACATGGCACACCTCATCACAAAAGGTTTCTCATCCAGAAAAAAAGAGGTCATTGTTCCCCTCTACTCATCACTCATTAGACCCATTATAGAGTACAACACCCCTTTTGGTATGTACCTCACAAGACATCTACAACAGCTGGAAAGGCTGCAGAAATACCTCACAAAGAGGATTACCGGCCTCAAACAGATACCCTACGCAGACCTTCTCAAAAAACTCCAGCTTTACTCCGTCACATATCACCTACTCAGAGGTGATCTCTGCCTAACATACAAAGCTATGTCAAACCCAGAGCTGTTGGACATGCTCCACTTAAAGAAATCCCAATCCCTCGGAGCTACATGCTCTAGGGACCTAAACCTTCTCACCACAATAAACAGAACATGCCGGAGGGATAGATTCCTGTCCCAGTGACTTCCCATGTTCTGGAATAAACTACCTATCTATATCAAACAAAGCTCCTCATTAGCACTCTTCAAGAAAAATCTTGATGATTGGATGGGAAATAGGAAATTCATTGCGGGGATTACCTCTGTGGCTCTGCTCGACAATGGCACAGGAAAATAATTTTCTTGGGTGGCAAAAGCCAGGGTACCTTTTTGGCTGGGCTTGTATAGGCCCCAGGGCTGATAGCCTAGTACCTACCTATGAACCTATAAACCTAAACCCAAACGATTTGGTGAAATTAAAAAAGAATCTATAGGAATGAGAAGTGTACTAATCAGTTCTCTGAGAGAAAAGCTGATGCATGGAACAGACTACCAAATTACATTAAAGCAAGTACTAGTCTAGATATTTCAAGAACAGCCTGGACACATTATGGGAACAAGTGTTTTGATATAATGGCAAGCTAGAAGGGCATTAATGCCCATGCTTGACATATTTGTATGTATGTATGCATGTAAATCTTTCAGTAGGATTTGCTTACCACAGTCATACTTGTTGACAAGTTTTTTTTGGGATCATTATGGCCCTGAAAAAGATATCATAATCACAAATGGAACTCAATAATCATGGCAATTACTGCAATAAGAGTTTGAGTGAGAAAATGCTTTTAAAATGGTTGCTTATCAGTAGCGATTGCAGGAATATGGATTCTCCAATGAATGAGATACATGACCAACATGTGGGATACCAAAAAAATAATTAAAAATGGCACGGGCTGCTCCTCCTTTTTCACATAGTGTCAGCAGGTTGATGTCTGCATCATAAGGAGGAGAACAGTCAGTTGGGGGACATTCAAATCTCTTGTTGGCTAGCCAGCTGCAATGATGTATAACTGCAGCTAATTCCCATACTTCATGAATACTACTGCAATAGTGATCCATACAATGATCATCAACATATGTATAGTGAAATAGGTCTGAAGGATATAAACTGAGTTTTGAATCATTTTATTTTTTCAACCATAAGCGGCATGTAGCTCATCTCCTTATCCACTGGATCAATAGGACTTATCTTAGTCTCCCCCCAGGCTATAACAGACTCATGTCTACGGATGGTGAGGAGTTTGAGGACCCTCAGACAGAATCATACTGCTGTCAGAAAATGTTTTCTTTTCTGTTTATTCCCCTGCTCATGCATGTTCCTGTGAATAGTATGAAAGCATGATGTGCAATGGGCTTCAGAGATGAATTGTCATTCACTAATGCAAGAAGTACATCCAGCCCACCATTGTTCAGCATCCTGTGATTGTTTCTGCACTCTCCACCAGGGAACTCAAACCATGACAGTATGGCCCATGTGTGCTCACCTCCCTCTGATCCCAGGATGGGCCAAACCCATCCCCCTGCACCATTAAATGAATAAGACACTATTTGAGCTTAAGCTGCCTAGGCCATTATCTGGGCTTGAGCCCAAGACGCTGCTGGTGCAGACAAACATTTTACTTTTGTTGCAACTTGATCAGTCACAAATTGCATGACAGTTGGGTATGAATTGATTTCTTATAAAAAGAAAATCAACTGCAGCAGGATAAGAGTTTTGTTTATGTGGCTCCTGGTATACGGTTATTGGACTACGTGCAATTGGCTGCATAAATGGAGATTAACTCTTGCTTTCATGTCTACTGAAGTTTTGCACAGATAAATAATACCTTTCTAAACTGCTAACTGTATGGCTTAAGGTCCTTGGAAGATCATCTCCAAGAGTGAGTAGTGAAAACTGTGTAAAATGTCAGTGAGGAAAGAGTGGTTAACACAAGCATAGTAAGGTGAACTGTGGAAGAGAAGCTGGGTGATTGTTTGGTGAGCAAGTTTGGCAGAAGAGTGTAAATGAACATTTACTTTGTAGGGGCAACTGGTAGGAATAAGTAACTATGTATAAAGTGGCCACACATTGGAAAAGAAAAGGGGAACTATATGTTAGTTAGGGGCTACAGAGTAATCAGGCAGAAGCAGTAGCAGCAGAGGAGAGGACCAGTGCATTGTGGGAAGGATATAATACTGGAGTGAATGGAGTGGGGGCAGTGATGACTGAGATGGTAAGGGAGGTAGAACTCATCAGTGTTGATCTGAGGTAGGGAAATGAAGATGTGGGAAGTTCAAGGCAGACAGAAGGCAAGCTAAAGACAGGTGGCCAACAGAGGGAGAGGTTTAATTGCTAGGCAGGGCTTTCATATGTAGTCCATACAGCTCTGGAAAGGAGTGGCAGTCTTTTGAATAGCCGAAGACAAAGAAGCCAACTTCTGATTCAGTGACTGAGGTTGCAGAAGATGGGACATAGATGCCATTCTAGGGTGCTCATGAGCACCAGTGTGGGTAGAGGGGAACTAAAAAGGGAAGAAAACAGAGGGTTAGGACAAAGTTTAAGATTATCATTATAAATGTGCGGGATGGGGATTAAATAAAATTGTCAAAAGGTTATGTGCTGAGTGAAGATAGCAGCATCAGAGATGGTTGTTTGACAGGAAACTAAGCTGAGGGACAAAATATTCTTGATAACTGTCTCCTTGCATTTTTTAGTATTTAAAGCAGAGAGGACAAGAACAGGATAAATTAGAGTTCAGCAACACTGCCTCAGAAATTAAATGGCAGTTATCAAATTCTAATCACCAGTAGCCTCAAGAAAACAGCAGAGGTAAGAGACCATGTTATGAATGGAGGGAGAGAGAGCAATCTAGATGTAGAAGGTACTGGCGGAAAAAGTTATGAGTTTTACAAGGCGTGAGAGGCAGATATTGCTGGAATACGTAGTTGACTGATTGCTGGAATATTTTGCTGATGGTTAGAAAACACTGTCAAGGTCATTGTGCAGGATGAATGAAGGTATTTTGGGGTATTTCATGATTATTTTGAGAGTACGGTCAATGCAGAGAAGAAATGGGGATAGCTAAAGCTGGGATGGGTTAAAATGTGCTGACCTGACTAATGTTAGGTTATTTTAGACTGAAGCCTATCAGGTGGGCTTAATTAAAAGGGAACATAAAATAATGCACTGAGAGATGTGAAGGGGGCTAGAAGGAAGTTTTTTTTTTATTTTGCTGTATTCAAGCAATATGATTGGACTGATTAATGAAAAAATGAATTAACGAGCACAATAAAAAACAAGCAGCATCAGTGAAACAATTTAGCTGTGTTGAGCATTACTCAGCAAATCCAACAGGCATGATGTAACAATTAACTGTTCTACTTGATAAGATGTGCACAAGTGTGAAGGAGGTAAAATATGAATTCATACTTCTTAAAAGTGGTTTTGCAGAATGTTTCTGATTTTGCCTCGTATTTCTCCCCTGTCCCTCATAAAACCTTTGATTTTCCTGGTAAATTATTGCACGTTACAATCAGTAATGTCAGATATTACAGTTTTATACATTTTATTGTTCAGAAAATGCATACTGATGCTAAACCTGTTGCTCCATTCATTTTAAATGACTGAGTATAATTAAAAATTGTTCCTGATTTTAGGTTTTAATCACTCCCACATTATGTTTGTCTTCGCCCAGAATTTTAAAGCAAGAATTTGAAAGGTATGTGTGAGTTGATGATACACTGGTCCATTTAGAAGTAAGTATGCTACTGATTTGCATGTAATTAGTTAAAGATATAAGGGAATTTCCTACTCCACAATCATTTAACAGGCTTGGCTATATGAAGTTTTACTAACCACTACATCCAAAATGCTGTTGCTGACAGCTAATCAGGGAACACATATTGGGAATGTGGCACACCAGTCATAAGTACTGAGCCCAGAAATAGTTATGCCACTGCAGAATTGCAGTTTAAGGTCAGTATTTATCACACCATTACTGCAGAGAGCTAAATGTGCTTGAGACCACCCTATAGTCAACACAATAATAATATGAATGCATATCAACAAGATATAGACCAGCTGTAAATCTCTCTATCTATCTATTTATCCATCTAGCTAGCTTTCCATCTGTATATCTGTCTGCTCATCTATCCGGCTACCTATCTATCCATCCATCTACATATCTAGCTGTCCAACTGAGTCTATATTACAAAGTCGAAGCTTTAGGTAATCAAATACCTAAAGCTCGGCATCTAAACAGTGAAAGCTGTAAATATTGAATCGCCTCTTCCACAAATTCTTTCACAGGGAAAGAATTTGTTTGGCCGGAGGGAAAAAAATGTCAAACCCTAATCGAGTGGGGGGATTTGCCCCCCACATCCCCTAACTAAATATACTGACTCTGAGATCACTCTACAGTGGAGAAAAAGGGCAGAATCCTGATAACGGCCAAGTGAATTCTTTCCCTAAGAAAGAATTCACGGAAGTGGCCATTCGATATTTACAGCTTTCGCTGTTTAGGTGTCGATTTATAGGTATTCGATACCTAAAGTTTCGATCACCTAATATAGACCCATCCAACTATCTTCTATCCATCTAACTGTCCATCTATATATGTATCTATCCATCCATCTAGCTATTTATCCACCTACCTATGTATCTATCTATGCATCTATTAATGTAACTATGTATCTATCAATCAATCTCTATATGTATCCATTTAGCTATCTGTCCATCTATCTGCCTGTCTATCCATCTATCTGTCTCTCTATCTGTCCATCTATCCATCGATCTCTCTGCTCATTTGGCTATTCACCCTATCCATCTGTCTGTCTACCTATCTATCTATCATCTGTCTGTCTATCCATCTGTCTGTTAATCTATCTATCCATCTACCTATCTAAATATCAATCCATCCATCAACCTATTATCTATCTATTATCTGTCCATCTATCCACCCTATATATCCAACTATCTATCCAGCTACCTTTGCATCCATCACTATACCTATCTATCTATCTATCTATCTATCTATCTATCTATCTATCTATCTATCCATCTATCTGTCTTTATTTATCCATCTATCTTTCCATCCATCTATCTGTCTATCCAACTATCTATTTATCCGTCTATCCATCCAGCTATCTATCTATCTATCTATCTATCTATCTATCTATCTATCTATCTATCTATCTATCTATCTATCTATCTATCTGTCTATCCATCTATCTATCTATCTATCTATCTATCTATCTATCTATCTATCTATCTATCTATCTATCTATCTATCTGTTCCTCTATCAATCTGTCCATCTATCTAGATTTGCTTGCTTGGCTTCTGTGTACTTTTGAAAGTTTTATTTTTTGATGATGGTGTGTTGGCCTGCAGAGTCCCTCAGTGATGGTTGTTGTAATCTTCTCAAAATAACACTTAATTCACCCCATTAGATTATGCTTGGAGCATGGACTGTGAGGTCTATGAAGATGATTACAAGACTGACTAAATGAATAATAACATATCTTCTCTGCAATAATGTGAAGACATGGGACATATACAGTATTTGCTAACAATGGCTCTGCCATACTAATGAACTTAACTCTGTGGTAAAAAAAAAAAACAGTTTACTTCCTATTCAGTTAAACATTGTTTGATGCCATAGCTACAGATAAAATAGTTTGGTATGAGAATTAGTTGTTCTTTTAGCAGTACATACATTAACTATGTAAAACAGTAATGGCAGCTGTGATCAAAACTCTCAAAAAATATCAATATTTACTTAGCATTACTTTCTTTTAAATGTGCATAGGATTTTGGTCAAACTATGCTCTAAGTCTACTCCTTAGCAACATTTCAGTTTAATAATATATCCTATTAACTTATAATGGGTAAATTAATCCTGACAAAACTCACACCCAATTTACACAGAGCTACTAGGGAATGACTTAAGCCTGCTTTTTAAAACGCAGATAAATCTATTGGAACAATCACTCTTATGACTGCCAAATTAGTTATAGAATCAGTGCTTAGTCATAGTGTGAAACATAGCAGGCTGTGTTTTATAAAGGTTTTGCAGACACCTGGTCACTCTACTGACCAATAATAAAAATAAAATAATAAAACAATAATCCTAGGTGATGTTAACATTAAGTGGACCTCTATCCTCTCAACCTCTCAGAGCATAAACCTGATCAACTTCGCCCAACTAATTAACTCCCCCACCAGACCTAATAAAGACAACTCTGCAGGCAACACTCTTGAATGGATATTAGTATCACACCCAAACAATATTTCAGATATTGGAACCTTACCAGACACCCTTAGTGATCATCTTCCTGCATTGCTTGTTATTCCCCTTCCCCTCTCCACCTCCAACATAATTATATCTCAACCTGTACCCTCACAAACGTTAACCCTCAAACCTTCTCTGACTGTTTAAAACACATGAACTGGAACCCTCTGAAAACTTTACCTCTTGACAACGCTGTTACTTACTTCAATACTTCTTTTATTAACTTAGTAAACAGCTTTGCTCCTCCAAGAACTAAAAGGGATAAAACCAAAACTGCCCCCTGGCTCTCCAAAGACACCATAACCCTCTTGTATGTCCGAGATAAATTGTGGAAGCACTACTAAAAGTACAGAACAGCTAAATCCCTAGCCAAATACAAATAACTCCACAATAACGTTAAAAAACAAATAGCTAATGACTAAAAATCCTACTACTCCAAACTCCAAAACAAACATAGAACCAATCCCAGAAAGTTTTGGAACAGTATCTCTGCCCTCCTCAGTCTAGACCAAAAGGACAACCTTTGCCCAGATCCTAGCTCTCCAGATCATATCATTGCCACCAATTTAACTCCTTCTTCATAGACTCTATAGTCAAGCTAACCACATCTTTCTCCAACAATGTATTAGTTCCTACCACATCTACTTCTCACAACTCTCTTTCCTCTTCCACCAGTTCTACTCACCTCCCTCCCATCACCCTCAAACCTATTCTGTCCGGTTCTCAGCTAGAGAGTCTTCTGCGTGGAGACGTGCATGAATGGACGTACCTACGTTGAAGGTTGTGCATCAGGGCTGGCAACTTGGCACGTAAAAATCAACTGTCAATCATTAGCAGACCAGAGTTCCGCTGTGGCGACACAACAACAACCATAAAAAAACTCCTACAAAAATTAAGACCTTGCTCTACTGCCACAGATAATCTACCTTCCAACTTCCTCAAACTAGCTGCTGATGGCATAGCTCCTCCCATCTGCAAACTAATTATTTGTTCCATTCAAGAATCATATGTACCTCTCCTCTGGATAACAGCCTTCATCATCCCCCTACACAAAGAGGGCAACAATACTAACATCTCCAATTTCTGTCCAATAGCCCTCCTCACCCCCATCTCTAAGATTCTTGAAAAGTGTATCCATCTGCAACTCCTACCTTACCTAATAGACAATCATTTGCTGTCCTCTACTTAACATGGATTTAGACCTGGACACAGTACTACCACCACCCTTCTGTCCTTCCTCTACACAGTCAACACCACTTGCGATTCAGGCAATATAGTAGCTATCCTTCTCCTGGATTTATCCAAAGCATTTAACACCGTTTCCCATAACTTACTCCTGTCCCATTTCAACATTTCCGCCTCCTCCATCAATTGGTTTTCTAGTTGCCTCTCAGGCAGACAACATGCTGTCAAGTGGAAAAACTGTCCCTCTTCCTACCTTCATACTCTGACAGGCATACCACAAGGCTCTGTCTTGGGTCCCCTATATTTTACCGTCTTTATTAACAACTTCCATCACTGTTGCCCTAATGCCAAACTTGTCCAATATGCAGGCAACTCTATCATTATCTGCTCTGCCAAATCTCTCCCCACACTCATGCAAATAACTCAGACTGCCTTCACCAGCACTGAAACATGGATGCTGAACAATCACCTAACTCTCAATGCAACCAAAACTAAAATCATGATATTTACCCCATCAAAAAACACCAAAATTGACAAGAACTCCTCTATAGTCAGCCAAAACAAAACCCCCATTGAAATAGTTCCCCATACCAAGCTTCCAGGTGTTCTTATCAATGAACAATTAAAGTTTGACATTCACCTACAAACCACCATCAAAAAAACCCACCAGAAGCTTGGAATGCTCTATCAGCACAATCATTTCCTTACCCCCTCATCTAAGCATACTCTTGCTGTCACTTACCTCCTTCCCTCTCTCATGTATGGAGCCCTCTCCTTACTAATCTACAATTCTCCCTAAAGACAAAACTTGAATCTTGTTACAATAAAATCTCTAAATTTGCTACCGGCTCTAAGTGCTATTTGCACCAATGTAATGTCCTAAACTCCTTGAATTGCCTGGAACTCCTCAACTATCTCTCTTACATTCAACTTTCTACTGTCCATAAACACATTTCAGGCTCTCTAACTGCTCTTCCCTCTCCTGTATCCTCACCCTGCATCTTCCGGACAGATCAGTCAGGTCCAAAAATTAGAATGTCCTCAAAATATACAAACCCACGTGTACTCCAGGGCAACTTCTATTGTCATTTTCCCTAGCACACAAATGGAACTCACTCCCACCCCACATCCGAATTACTCAGAACTACTCTTGCTTTAAAACTGTACTTCATTCCTACCTCTCTTCTAAATGGGAATGTTTCTGCTCTCACCCTTCCTAAACTCTACCGAATTCACTCCAACTTCATCCAAGCTTTCTTTCACAAATTAAACCTAACATTGCTATGTTCTTCTTACCACCTTCTTACAATTCATCTTACAATACTTACCCCTACTATGTCTTATATAGCATAGGCATTTGTATACCTTGAACTGCAGAATGCTTTATCACATGTACTCACAAAATGCCTTGTTACAGCATATACCACAAAATGCTTTTTATTATTATTATTATTATTTCTTTGTCAATCTATTACTGTTACTTTAATCATGTAATACTTTTGTCTGCTTTTAATAGTTTTTATATATTATAATATTGTTTCTGGAGCTTTTCTCACCAGGCCTCCATTGAAAAGGGGCTCATTTAGGCCCAATGGACTCTCCCGGTTAACAAACTGCAAATTAATAAAATAAATAATACTGTATTTTATCTGCGCATTCAGATTATTGAGAACATCAAGTATCTACTCTACCCTTTACAGAAAATAAATTCTTAACAGGTACCTCTCAAATTGTTATTACCAGATCCCACCTACTGTCTACTTTACTTTATGCCTCACCCATCTTTGTCAACCTTAGAAAAACTGACTTAGGTAAATTATTAACATGCTACAACAAAATAGCAAAATATCCCATAGACTCTTCACAGAGGACACACCACTGTCTTACTCTAAAAAACTCACCTGGTTAGAACTACCTCAACAACTAACTTATAATTAGTAAACTATGGCCCATGAACTACTGTATCAACCTGAGAAAACTCCAGCTCTTCTAAATATGCTTCAACCACATTCCAACATAAGAAAACTTTGCTCAGCAAACAAATCACTACTAGAAGTCATTAATTCTAAAAACACTGCTGGGGACTGCATGTATTCCTACCCTGATGCTAAATCCTGGAACGTGTTACTCAATCTATTAGAAGCACCCCAAACCTAACCCAATTTTAAAAAGTTGTCAAACAACACTTTTCAGACTCATGGCTTTGCTCATGTAACAGCCCACGCTAAGTATAAACTAATAAAAGCATTCTATCTACCTCACAAACTGTCTCTACAACATGTTTCTATCTTATACACACACACATATTCCTTTTATTACTTTTTCCTTAGTCTACCTATTCACTATCACACTATCTTAAACAAAACCCTCTCAAACTTAACCTCACAATCAAAATTACTCACCTACTCCTTTTTTCTCATCCCTGCCTTCATCACTTCTTCCGCCACCTGTTTCCATTATTAAGTAAATGGAACAGAATGAGTTGCAAAATAATGTCTCTACTTCTTTACTATCAACTGTGTATTATATTGCATAGATAATTCTACTAAGCTCCTATATACCAATCAATTATGAATCACGATAAGAACCAAACATATTGCTCAGCTGTATTGTTAATTACTTTCTTGCTAACCTCACCTGTTTATTTCTGCTATCTATGTACCTTACACTACAAGTCTACTGTAAAGTTTATCATTGTATAAGTTCCTTACCATTGTATAAATATAGTTATGCTATGAATGTTACTACTTTGTTACAGTATTATGTTATGATGCGGAGCTTTTCTCCCCGCAATTCCGCTGAAAATGGGCTCTCCAAGTCAGACTCTCCTGGTAAACAAATATAAAATAAATAAATAAATACTCACCTGCAGTATCTTACTTTTGTTTTGTTTTTAACAACAATCAATGACTAAATTCTATTATAATTGTTTATACTAAGACTGACTGCAATTCAAAGATCAGAAAAAGAGATAGCCTGTGTACTTCTGTTCAAAATGTGGAGACCAAACAGACTAGAATAGTTTATATATATATATATATATATATATATATATATATATATATATATATATATATATATAAATATATATATATAAAACTAATTTAAGAAATGATTAATTTCTGGACAAAAAGTTCTTGATAACCATCTCCTTGCATATTTAGGATTTAAAGCAATGCTGACTACAACATGGTAAATTATAGAGTTCAGCGACATTCCCTTGCAGATGAAATGGCAGCTTTCAATTTCTCCTTCAGTGCAACAGCAAAATGCAAACAAGAAATCAGATTCATACAATGCATTTTAAATTTTCAAAGGCTTTAGAGCTCTGATATAATAACATATGCATCCATCTTTCTAAGTAACTTTTAATTATAAAAACAGCATGCAAAGTACAACTACATAACATCTTTTATACACAAATTTCATTGACTACTACAAACAGTTCTTTTCAGATCTATGGTGAAAATATTTAATTATTATTCACCAGTTCATTAGTTTCCTCTCAGTCATGACAACAAGTTAATTAGGTTCACAAGCTAATCTAATACATTATCCTTAGGATTGTATTATGAATATTTCTTCACTGGATCTCTCTTATAAATAAACCAGTGACTCACTGGAACCAATCAACTTAAAATTAAATAACTAAAGAAATAAAAAAAAATACACAGCATAATACTTTGTTATAACTTCTTAACCTATAAAACATCTCTCTGTTAAAAGCTTGAACCTTACATAGTAATGGGACATAAACCTATTGTACAAACATACTGCAAGAAACAGTTTCAGCAAAACAGCTTCTTTGATTTTTTAGAGATAGCTAAGAATTTTCTGATTATCTTTATTGAAATGAATGTCTTGTTACTTCATTATACATGGATTACTTAACAAATGTAATGTGTCTGGTAAAATGGTTTAGTTGCTCCATACAGAAGAGCAGCAGTTTAATTACATTCTAAGAAATAAATGTAGCAGTAGTAAAAGTGAAATTACACTGGCATCGTTAAAAATACATTTTTCATTTCTTTGACACCCTTTTCTTTACTTCTGAAAGTGTCTGTTACTATCTCCTTCTTTCTTTCTCACTCTGCAAGTGTGGCAATATAGTATTATACCATGATCCCCCCAAAACGTGCACGCTGATTGGCCAGCGTGCCCATTGTAAATCGAGTTATACTAATGGAAAAAAGTCCGGTCGCCCGGACTTTTTTCCATTAGTATAACTCGCTTTTAAACACTGTCTCGCTATGTTAAATGGGTTTAACATAGCGAGACAGCTTTAAAATAAGCAACAGAGATCTCCGTTGCTTATTTTAAAGCTGTCTCCCCATGTTAAACCCATTTAACATAGCGAGGCAGTGTTTAAAAAAAAAGCAACGGAGAAAGCAAGATCTCCATTGCTTTTTTTAGTGTCTCGCTATGTTAAATGAGTTTAACATAGCGAGACAGTTTTAAAATAAGCAACGGAGATGTCCGCTGTTTATTTTCAAACTATCTCGCTATGTTAAACTCATTTAACATAGCGAGACATAAAAGCAACGGAGATCTTGCTTTCTCCGTTGCTTTTGCTCAACTCTGATGTACCGCGCAGGCGCGCAGTACATCAGAACTGCCGCTGATGCCAGACATCTGCGGAAGGGCAGTAAACAGGCATTATACTATGCCATTATTTAAGAAAAGTAACAGTTTATTTTCTTAAATAATGTCATGGTATAATAGCAATAACCCACTTCTGGGTGTGGGTAATGCTAATTTTACCCACGGTTGGCTTTGTTTGGTCCCTCGGGCTCACCGGGACCAAACCACGCCAACCGTGGGTAAATTTAGCATTACCCACACCCAGGCGTGGGTTATTGCTATAATAATCCATGGTTGGGTGTGGATAATGCTGGATTTACCCACGGTTGGTGTGGTTTGGTCATGAGGGCGAAGCCCGAGTGACCAAACAAAGCCAACCATCGGTGAATACAACAATAACCCCACCAAGCCATGGGTTATTGCTATTATACGATGACATTATTTAAGATAACAGTTACTTATTTTTCTTAAATAATGTCTTTGTATAACGGCTCCACTTTTTCTCATGTATCATGGGGCTTTCTTGATGTACTGCACATGCATATGGGACTTACGTTCCCACACTTAAGCAGCACATCAGTGCTTTCTAAAGAAAGCAATGGAGAAAGGGAGATCTCCTTTGTTTGTTTACTTAAATTAAAAAAAATGAAATCTGGAACTGTTCAAATGTATGAGAGAGATGGGGAAGAAAAAATACAAGGATAGTCAAGTACGTAACATACCTGATTTTCCTTTTATTTTCTCTGTCTCATTTAAGATTTCAAAGTTTATTTCATTTTTTTTAATTAAGAAAACTGAAATGTTCCATAATATTCTTCTACAATTACTATACAAATGTTGTGTGTCTTTCGGCTTATCCCGTTTAGGGGTCGCCACAGCGGAACTCCGGTCCGCTAATGTTTGGTAGTGGATTTTTATGTGCCAAGTTACCAGCCCTGGCACACAACCTTCAATGAAGGCATGCCCATTCACGTATGCCTCCACACAGAAGACGCTCTACCTGAGAATCGAATGGGACAACGTCTTGCTATGAGGCGACAACGCTACTGCAGCACCACTACCACGGGTACAATTACTGTACAAAAATCTTGCTTATTACTGTTCAGAAACTGTTAAGTACATACAGACTTTACTGCTTATTTATTCCTTGCTATTATAATGAACCAGTAAAAGAAAATGTCCATTTCAGTTGGATTAAGTACATACGCAAGCAAAGGTCATAAAAAATGAGGAGTTTGCCTTCATGGCTGTTTCAAAGCTATGAGAACATAGCTTGTCCATATATCGATAATGTAACCAAGCCATAATTCCACCAGATCTACTTTCAAAAAACTTACAATGATGGTAACTTCTTTTGACCACAGTCTGAAAAAGATTTCCCACTTTGCATACACTATTATCAAACATGCAGCTGAAGAGTAAGAATTAATAATTTATACTGATAAATTAGCAAGGGGATTAAAAACTTGCTGGCCTTTTAAGGATGGTACTTTCTCAATCTGTTAAAGCAAAATCTCTATGAATTAACTCTATGATAAAGCCTCTGGTTATTCATAAATGTTTTAATCAGCATTGAATATTTTAAGTAGTGAACTTCAATTCATTCTAGCGTGTATATGTATATATGTATATTTTGTGTGTGTGCATGAGTGTGCATCTGTGTATTTAAATGGGAACACTTCACAATGCCAAAATCCTGAAAGATCGAATTTCATATGGCCGAGACCATATGATCGAGCTTTCGGAATCCTGACATTGTGAACGTAGATCTGCATACAGTGCGGAATGGGAGATTTCCATTTTTCCTCGCTGTAGTGTGATCTCAGAGTTGGAATATTTACATAGCCTCCTTGCAGAAACATTTAAATTACTGCTTTTTTTTTTTTTTTTTTGATTTGTTTTGGAATTTTGATATTCTGACACATCGTTCATATGTTCTCGATCATTTGAAATTTGATGTTTCGAAATTCTGAAGTGAATCCGTATAAATATATATGTTGCAGTCAACTTGTTAAATGTATTTTTTTTTTCAATAAACATCTTTATTAAATTATCATGTATGACATAGGCAATTTTACTTTTATATAAATGAAAAACAAACAACATTGATACAACTTTGTCAAAGATATATGAAGGAGTTGTCAGATGTGAGTTTTATTGAATATAGAAGACGACAAAAGGACATGTGATTGGATTTGTTTAAGGTAAGTGTAGATTTTAGTTATTTACTGACACTTTCTGACATACTGAAAAATATGGCATTACGGATGAAAGTTTGTGTGTGAATGTTTGTGGGTTAGGGTTAGAGTAAGGTTTAAGTAAGGGGATAGATTTACGTTTGTGATCGTTTACTGGAGAATGTTGTGTATATCCAAGTGTCTTCTTTAGCAGTACTTTTATGGAAAGTTTTTTTTTCTTAGATAAGGTATGGAGTCATGTTTTAAGGGATTACCAAGGTTAACGTTAGGGTTATCAAACATTACTAAGGTGGTACAAGTTAGCGAAGCCCTGCTGCACCACTTTACTAATGCATTGAAAACCTCACCTAACATCTTACCATAAAAAGACCATTTCCTTAATGTTATCACATTTCAGAAAGGTAATGTCTAGAGTTAGTAGTAGCATTTTTTGTCAAATCAAAGAATGAAACTTTGTTTCAGTTGTTCCTCTAGTTTGGTTAGGGTAAGTTTTCATCAATCTTTAAATGGGATACAAAGACAATATGTAAAACCAAACACATCCAGCACTAAAAATAATATCCAAAAACAAGGGTTTTAAGCCGACCGCTTCTAAAACACCTAAATTGGATTCACTATCCAAACTTCATCAGTTTAATCATAAAGAAATCAGCTGAGTTGCTACACTTCTTCCATGAGAAAAGATTATTGGCCTTCTCAATTGCTTCTGAAAAACCCTGCTGTCAAGCTTATCAGAGTAACAAAGATCTATGTTGGAATCGAGGCTCTGAGGTGAAGTAGTTTGTCCCTCTAAATAGGAGGGACAACCCTCACTAGAATTACAGTGTCCAGTACTGCTAAGAATCTTACACCTTAAAATCAGGCCTATCTTCTCCACAACATGGCATCAAGAATGTGTTTTGGTCCTTCTTCCCTAAATGTTGCCATGACACATATTACAGGAATGCATACAGGAATTTCTAATGTGATGGAATTGAGAATGTTTTTACCTCCCACATCTTCCCTGTGCTGCTGGACTACAATGAAGAATGGGAAGACCGCATTCTCCCGGATAGGAAAAAAGAAACTCTCAGGACTGCTCAACTTCCAGGAGACCCTAACAAAATACAGCCTTTGGCTACAGGACTCTTGAAGAAGAACCTCAATTCTGAGCATTGATAAGATTACTTACCTCCATGGAACATTAAGCGTCACTGTCCCTATCAAAGGCCCAACACCACAGGACCATCAAGATTGTTCACAAGCTACATGACCATGGTGCCATCTTTCTTGCTTAAATACTGAAGGAAGACCTGGTTGTGTGACTGGTTCAAGAGGGAAACATGGGTACAGAACAATCTCTAAGGCCTTCAGGGTTATTACAAGTGCCTCATGTTTCAACAGATTGATGATGACCACTACTGAGAGTTGAGTATACACTATGCCAGGTGGAAGCCTATGTTGCCTCTCTTGCCAATAAGGGTGGGGCTACCATCAAAACTTGTGACAGATGCAGCAGAAAGAAAGAAATAGCCACAGGCAGATGTATGGAGAGTGTCCACCACTCCAGGCCTTGGTATTAAGGGTATAAAACAAAAAGAAGGTCTATGAGAGCATGGTGACTCTGAATCCACTGACATCTCACAGTCTACTGCAACATCTACATTCAAAAGCACACCAATAGCCTCAAAAAGATTGCACCCATTAGACCTAGAAGGTACAACACAGTCCAGTCCTGGGTCCTGCACATTATCTTCATCCAGCTGGCTAATTTCATGGCCTTCAAGGCACTTTCCAAGGCAAGAACAACTACCAGTGGTGAGTGTCCAACTATGCTCTGATGAAAAATGACTTCAAAGTTAGAATTAGAGAGGATTTCTAATTTATAGTCATCCCCAAACAGTTGACATCCAGGACTTTTTTTGCTGTCATTTGTCCTTAACAGAAGGTGACCTTATCCATACCATTCTTTGCTAGCAAGCACGTAAGCCTAATCCCCTTACTAATCCATAAGCACTATTAAAATCACAACTAGCATGTGGTATCCTACAATGGATGCCACAGAAAACAATTTCTCACAAAGGTCTTTGGTGAGCTTAGACTAGGAAGGTCATCAAGGTTATCCAGACCTTGCTCACAGGTAGCTCTGGAACTGGAATAGGAGATGCAAACTGGCTAAGGAGCATACCCAAACTTGGCAGAGGTAGGTACTTTCTTTATCCTCAAGCCGAAATATCTAGACTCATTATAAAATAACAAGATGGCACAATGCTGCAGACTACATGCCAGACTGGAAACACCACAAAAGAATACTCAGTGGATGTTTGCTGAGCTGGTCTGACCACTCAGGTGGACATTTGCAATGGGCAATAACATTTTTTAATGTTGAATGCACAGAATCAAGGTGCTTCCAGTCTGGCTCTAATGACATCCTCAGTGACAGGCCTCAAAGGCAGGATAACCCAAGACTACTCAGAATTCTACTTCAGAAATTCTGCCAGGTCCTTAAGGGGTGGAGTACACACGTGCCCAAGGCCAGTCTAAGCTGTTCCTCTTAAATTAAAAAGCATCACCAAAGGAAAGATCAAACCTCAAAGAGCCTGAATGCTCTTACTCATCTTTTTGAAGAAGACTACAAGATCATTCAAACTATCACAAAGACTGGAGAGTAAGGGAGTGCCATCACCCTAGATACCCAAAAATATGAGCTTATGTGATGGGTAGTGTAGCTCATCCCTCTACACTTACAAGACAAGCAGGCAGGGTGGTTTGTTGAAGATGCTTTATTATATAGAAACACACCAGGATAGATAACAGCTTCATTAAATGTAAACAAACTGATTAACAGACAGAGCTTACACATATGCATGCTTACATCTCAACTACAAAATGGCACTCTGACTTGCACATGCTGAGTACTCAATACACTTGTACATGCCCACAGGAGGTTTCTTAAAGAGACATACACACATTGCTCTACATCCTGCCTCTATATAACATTGCAGTTAAACATGCATCAATATAAACATTAGAAACAAAACACAATGTTCATGTCCAAGTTGCCGTGCATCTGGAACATGGTCTTGAAATACGACCAGATCTTATAACATAACAATCAGGACTGGGTTTAGCAACAGGGATAGTCTTCAGTGAACAGCTCATCTCAGGAACTTCAGGATTCGTCACAGGAATGGAAATACTCTCTGGAACTTTACCTGGAACTGGAACACTGGATAACTCTTTCTCACAGGCTATGTGCTGTGGTATAGGCTCAGACACCAGTAACAAATGCTTCTGATTCCATCTAAAAACTTGTCCCTGTGATTCCACAATGTACAATCTCGGCTCTGGGCAGATGCTCTTCAAGACTCCAATCTGAACATAACGTTTGGACATTTGCATCCTTACTACTTCTCCCTCTTGTAATGGATTGAGGGGTTTGCTGGTCTTATCATAGTAGGCTTCTGGGTTGAGCATTTCTTCAGCAAATTGGCTTTCACTGACCTGTTGTTCTTGACACATGGAACCAGCAATTGACTACTGATTGGTAATGTGGTTCTGGTTTGTCTTGACAGAAGTCTCTGAGCAGGTGAACCAAGATGTTCATCACTTGGAATATTTCTGAGATTCAAGAGATTCAGGAAAATATCACTATTGTCTCAGTTCAACTTCCCTAGTAACTGCTTTGCACTTTGAACTGCTCGTTCTGCCAAACCATTTGACTGTGTATAATCAGGGCTTCTCGTGACATGAGTAAAGACTTTTGTAAAACTGGATCTGCAGCTGTGTGATCTCTGAGATCATCAAGATGTGTGGAAGAAAAATTTCTCACGTCCATAACTTCAAAATCAAAGTTCTCATTCTCATGCACTTCCATGGTACTTCTGGGTGATCTGGACAAGGTATTAGCATGATAAAGAAGTGTATCTTTCTTGTAAACAAGACTGAAATTATACTTTTGCAATCTCAACATCATATGTTGCAATCGGGCTGAAGCTGAATGCATAGGCTTTCTCAGGGTAGTGACTAGAGGTTGATGATCTGTTTTATCTGGATAGGTCTACCATACACATAATTACTGAACTTGGAACACAACTGACAAAAACATCTTTTTCTGTCTGAGTATACTGCATCTCAGCTTGGGTGAGAGTTCTGCATGCATAAGCAACAGGGTGACCCTCTTGTAAAATGACTGTACCAAGACCAAATTTCGAAGCATCATATGAAAGAGTAATGGCTTGTGTACATCACAGTATCTAAGAGTAGGTGGACTTGCAATCATCTGCTTCAAGACATCAAATGCTCTTTAGTGCTGTTCTAACCAAGACGAAGATACATCTTTACATGTTAGCTATCTGAGTGGTGCTGATATATAAGTCTGGAATGAACTTGCCTAGGTAGTTAATCATGCCAATAAAACGCTGTAGGGCTTGAACATTGTCTGGAGCTGGCATCTTGAGAATGGCTCTTTGCTTAGAAGGGACAGGTCATAAACCTGAACTGGTAAATGAATCATCAATGTAAGTGACGTCTCCTAGGATGAATTTGCATTTCTGTGAACTAAGTTTACGATACACTTGACGTGCTCTTTCCAGAGCTTTTCTGAGGTTTCTGTCAAGCT
Organism: Protopterus annectens; assembly: GCF_019279795.1. Taxonomy (NCBI): domain Eukaryota; kingdom Metazoa; phylum Chordata; order Ceratodontiformes; family Protopteridae; genus Protopterus; species Protopterus annectens. Next base: position 229,466,161 of record NC_056731.1, read on the forward strand.
TAACTTCACTATTACCTCCTACTTGTATGTTGTCTACTATAATAGCAAAAGGATACTCCAAAAAGGTTTGCGCCATTGCATGTTGAAAGACTTCACTTGCAGAATTTATTCCAAATGGCATTCTCAGAAATCGGTACCTTCCAAATGGAGTACTGAAAGTAGTTAGTGAGGAGGATTTCTTGTCAAGCTAAATTTGCCAAAATGAACTCTTTGCATCTAAGACATAAAAAACAGTGGCATTTGGCATCAAGGCTGTGACTCCTTTAACTTGCACATTGGATGATGAGGTCTTTTCAGTACCTTGTTCAAATTGTGTGGTCAGTACATATTCTGATATCATCTGAGCTTTTCTTATGAGCTACCACCACGGAAGATACCCATTCTGCCAGAGTTTCAAATGGACAAATCACACCTTGTTGCATCATTTTGTCTAGTTCAGCTTTGACTCTGGTCTGCATAGCTATTGGAATTTTTCTGGCTGGCCTGACAACTGGACTGACCTCAGGATCTAACTTCATGGAGTACACAACTGGAAGCTTGCCTAGTTTGTCTTGGAACAGATCAGCATAGATAGAAAAAATGGACTGGGCAAAATTAGAGTAGTGGTCTTTTAAGCTAACATGGTGAACTTCCTTACTAAATGAAAACAGTCTCATTTTCAAAATGTCTTTGAGGCCTAATAATGACTGGACATGCCTCTTGACCACATAAAATAATAAGTTATAGCTTCTACCTGCAGAGTAACATGAAAGCACTACTGAGCCTACGGTTTGAATTTCTTCACCACCATATGCAACAAGCTTTGCACCTTTGTCAAATCAAGCCTTTCACTAGCACATACTCTAGCAAATGTTTCAACAGTCATAACATTGCACTTTGAGCCAGTATCAGCTTTGAGCTCTATGGGTTTGCCATTTGTCCAAACAATACAAAATACTTCATTCTCGGTCCATAAATCAACTGCGTTGCCCATCTCACTAAGCACTGACACACCATCAACATAAAAAGAATGGGACTTTGGGTTCATGGCTTTCTAATTAATCAACTCTTTTGTTAAAATGATCCCTTTTAGTAAAAGAATAAGTGCCCTTTGATTTACAAAACCTTTTGAAATGATTCCATTTACTGCATTTGTGGCATTGCTGATCAAAAGCTAAGCACATTTCTCTTTTAGATTCATGATTACTGCCACAGTTATGAAAATTAGGAATGAAACTAGGTTGGGGCTATGCTTTGAGTTTTCTGACTCACACTTATGCTTCACTGAGGCTGTGAGAACTCTGCAACTTGTAGAATGTGCGCCTGGGCCTGTTTTTTTTTAACCACATGCTGCATACTATCTGCATGAGTTTTGCTGTAGTAACTTCTAAAGCTATTCTTATTTATAAGCATATTCACATGCTTTTCTGTGAGCTCACATATATGACAAATCTCAATGGCCTTATTCAAAGTTAAATCACTGTCACAAAGCAAAATCTTTCTCATAGCATCATCTTTAAAACCACACACTAGTCATCTCTTAAATCACCAAATCTGCACATTTTAGCTTTATTTCTCAAGTCAATTTTATATGCTACAAAAGTTTCACCAGGCTTTTGATCCCTTGTGTAAAATAAGTGCCTTCCCATTGCAATGTTTATCTGGGGGTTGCACATTTCTCTAAATTTGCATTTTAAGCACTCAGGGTCCTCCCTTCACATAGCCTATAAAACAATATGATGGTTTGCATCCCTTCCAGCGTAGATAGCAGGTGCATACACAAAGGAACATTCCCTTTCTATGGCTTCTGACCCAGCTAAATTAAGTAGAATAAATGCCTTTGTATGGTCAGTTATATCAGAAAGTGCAGCCTGTATGAAAATGTCATACTCTTGCTCAAACACTCTACAGTACTCTGCAATAATATTATCAAACACTAGTGGACCTAGTTTTCAAAATCCTTCAGACATGCCAATAAATTATGTACAAACTCACTGAAAATATGGCCTTTATAATTATGTATGAACAAGTTGCCTCTCTGCAGCAGTAATACACAAATCCACAATAAACTCTTTAAAATACTATACTTTGGGAAATATGCTCTGAAATGGCTGCTTTTTGTAAAATAACTGTACTGTAATGCTGCACAAACATGTGAACACGTCATACACTTCTGATATCTCGGATAGCCTCAGTTAATATGAGTAAGTACATGCTTAGCAAAACATGCGGTCTTTTCACTTTATTTTATTCGTTTTATTTGTTTTATGCAATTCAGACTTTATTTCAAACATTTTCTGTAGTAATTCGAATAATTCTAGCAATACTGGACATTTTGACTTATTTTAATATCATTTAGAATGGTTTGTATGCTTCATTCCATATTTAGCAAATAAGAAATAGTCTGAGCAGGTTTAACATTAGAAATTAATTTCTGACCTGTTTTTGCAAATTATGCATATAGAATGGGGCAGTCCACTTGTGTACATACCAACAACCATAGCAAGAAGCCTCCTGAAGTCAAAATAGAGAAACTGGAGTTCTTTCTGGCTATCAGATATCCCACGTCTGACACCAAGTCACTTGTCCTTCTACACTTAAAAGACAAGCAAGCAGGGTAGTTCATTTAAGATGCTATATTATATAGAAACACTCAGGATAGATAACAGCTTCATTAAAATATAAACAAACTGATTAAAAGACAGAGCTTAGACACATGTATGGTTACATCTCAACAGCTAACTACAAAATGGTGCTCTGACTTGCACGTGCTGATTACTCAATACACTTGTACATGCCCAGAGGAGGTTTCTTAAAGAGACATACACACATTGATCTACAGGTAACACATGGTAGAAAAGCACTAACGTTTAGCAATTCATGAACTGGTACAGGACTGTATGTTTTTCAGGGACATTTTAGAGGGAGAGGGGTCTGTGCAGGGCCTTTATATTGATATTTTTATGATATATTACAATGTTTTGATCATATGATAAATTATAGTGTTTTATTTGTGTTTCACTACCTATAGTTATCTACAGTTAACTCTATGCACTGGTTGTATTTAGAACAAGCTGATTTGCTGCATTGATATATGTAGAATACAGTCTGTTCCTGGCCCCTCTGAATCATTTCATATTTGTTACTGAAGCAGTAAAGTTGCTTTTTATATGGAGTATCTGCACATTTTAGTTTTACCCAGTTATAGTAGTCTTCCATTCAAGGGACTTCTTGCTTGACATTCATCCATTTGGTTCAGTTGTGGTAGATCCTTTTATCTCTTTTTGAGGTAGGAAACCTGTGGTTGGGTAGGGTGGGTAGGCACAGAATAGGAAAAGTACAGTTTTGTACCTACCATAAATGTAGATGTTCGAAGATCCACATTGCTGCAGTCCTAACACTAGGGTAGTCCGCTGTCCCTCGGTCGGCCCGAATATCAGAGTATAAGGCTGACGTCGGTCAAGGCGCATTTGACTGACATCAGAACGTCAGGGTACAAATGCGCATGACCGACGTCACATCCTCAGTCTTTTCTTGCCCCAGATGTCAGAAGACCCTAAAAAGAAAGGTCAAAACCCATAGACAACAACTAAACAACCAACCAGCCTAACACCAAAAATATGTACAATATATACAATATATATACACTATACCTCAGAGGGATAACCCAGGCCACACAACCACCTCAAACTACAGAGGGGAAGGAGGGAGGGTAAATTGGACTGCAGCAATGTGGATCTTCGAACATCTACATTTATGGTAGGTACAAAACTGTACTATGTTCTTCATCTCACATTGCTGCAGTCCTAACACTTGGGTAGAATCCCAAAGCAGAGGTAAGGGAGGATGGCTAAACTATAATGAAGCAGGGGCTGCCAAAATGCCCTGCAACACAGCAGTGGCAAAACCAGCCCTGGATTTAGAGTACAGAGGAAGGTGGTAATGCCTAGAGAAGGTATGCACTGAACTCCAAGTGGCTGCCTCCAAAATATCCTTAGTAGCCACCCCTCAAAAGCTGTTGAAGTGGCAGTAGCCCTAGTGGAATGAGGTCTAATCCCAGCTGGAATCTCTTTGTCATGATGGGAATAACAGAAAGCAATGCAAAATCCAATCCACTTAGAAATAGTTTGTTTTGACACGGGCTTGCCCTGAGAGCACAAAGCAAAAGAAACTAATAACTGCTGAGATTGTCTGAACCCTTTAGTTCTGTCCAAATAATATCGCAACTGCCTGTGTACATCTAAAGTGTGCAAAATCTTTTCCCCTTTAGTTTGGGGATTTGCATAAAAAGTAGGCAAATGAATAGTTTGGTTTAAAGCCACACTAGAAACCACTTTAGGCATAAAGGAAGGATTAGTACGTAAAGATACCCTATCCTTATGGAAAATTAAGAAAGGCTCAACTGCCATAAGGGCCTGCAATTCAGAAACCCTTCTCGCAGAGGTAATGGCCAACAAAAAAGCAGTCTTCCATGACAAATATTTCAACTCAGCAGTAGCTGCAGGCTCAAAAGGTTGTAGAGTGAGTTTCTCCAACACAAAACTGAGATCCCAAGCAGGAGTAGGAGCTCTACGTGGGGGTCTTATATTCTTTGCCCCTCTAAGAAATTGCTTGAACAAAGGATGAGAAAACAATGGTGGGTCACAGTCGTAGTGAGCTGAAATTGCTGCAGCATGAATCTTAATAGAAGAGAAAGACAAACCTTTGTCCAATAACTCAGTAAGATATTGAAGAGCCACACTTAAATCAGGCTCAGAAACATCCAAATCCTTAGCTGCACTCCAAAATAAAAATCTCTTCCATTTATCTGCGTACACTTTCCTTGTACTAGGCCTTCTAGCTTCCAAAATCACATTCAAAACTTGTTGTGGAAGTTGAGACCCTTTATGGTTTAAAACAGAATATGCCATGCTGCTAGGTGAAGAGAGTGAAGCTTGACATTGAGCAAATGACTGTCCTCCTGGGACAACAGATGAGGAATCAAAGGCAAAGGCCATGGAGGCTTCCGTACCAGACTTCTCAGTAATGGGTACCAGTGCTGTCGAGGCCAATCTGGAGCTATCAAAATCATCCTTGGCTTGTCCTGTCTGACCTTCAGAAGTACCTTTGGGAGGAGAGGCAGAGGTGGAAAGGCATACACATGAAGATTTTTCCAACTGAAAGAAAGAGCATCCACTTTCCAAGCTGTGGGATGAAACCGCTTTGTGCAAAACTTTGGCAGCTGGTGGTTTAGTGGAGAAGCGAACAGATCTATGTCTGGAGTTCCCCAGGACACTGTCAATTTCTGAAATACATGAAGATCCAGTTTCCACTCGTGGGGATCCATGATTTGTCTGCTTAACACATCTGCTAAGGAGTTCTGTGCTCCCAGCAGAAACCTTGCCTGAAGACTTAGTTGTAAACTGAGAGCAGTCTCCCACAAAATCATTGCTTGCCTGCATAGAGGATAAGAATGTGTTCCCCCTTGCTTGTTGATGTACCACATGACAGTTGTGTTGTCTGTTAGAATCAACACCTGCCCTGGAAGAAGTAAATCCTTGAAAGTTATTAATGCAAACTGGACTGCTAACATCTCCTTCAAGTTGATATGTAGATGCTGTAGTCTGACAGGCCACTTGTCTTGTATCCACTTTCCATTTAGATGAGCTCCCCAAGCTTTGTCTGAGGCATCTGTTGTTAAAATTTGACTCGCCTCTGGCCGGGTCACAGAGAGTCCCTTGTTTAGGTGACATTCCTGAGCCCACCACAAAAATTCCTTTTGAATGCAAGGTATTATTTGAATGACAGTGTCCAGATGTTGGCAGTGCTGTGTCCATACATTTTTGAGATACCATTGCAACTTCCTCATATGCAGTTTGGCATTGGGAAGCACCAGAATACAAGATGCCATGAACCCTAAGGCTTGAAGGACTGTCCTTGCAGTCAGCCCAGACTGAAGAGATAGATGATGGAAGTAAAGGGAAAGATTCTTTTGTTTGTCCGGGGTTAAAAAGGCCATCTGGGATGCTGTATTCAGTCTTACTCCCAGAAGGCACATGTCTTGAGAGGGTACTAGACTGGACTTTATTTCGTTCACAGAATACCCCAGGCATCTTAGCACTGCTATCACATACTCCAAATGACGAAGAAGCTCGTCCCTTCCTTGAGCCAGTATCAGGCAATCGTCCAAATAAGGATAGATTTGTATTCCTTTCAGCCTGAAGAATGCTATCACTGGAGCCAGAACTTTTGTAAATACTCTGGGCGCAGTAGATAAGCCAAAGGGCAATGCAGAGAACTGATAGTGAGAAGTCCCAGTCCGAAAACGCAGATACTTCCTGCAACTTAGCCTGATAGGAACATGAAGGTAAGCCTCCTTGAGATCCAAAGTTACCATCCAGTGATCCTTGCCCAGTAGAGGTAAAAGCTGTTGTAACGTCAACATTTTGAACTTGGGAATGTCCAGATAAGTGTTGAGGATAGACAAATCCAAAATCGGTCTCCACGTGTTCCCCTTTTTTGGCACAAGGAACAGGTGAGAATAAAATCCTAGGCCCCTTTCTGGCATAGGAACCGGCTGTATGGCCCCTATTTGGAGTAACAGAGAAATTTGCTTGTGAGCCTCTATTCTTTGTTGAGGAGGAATGTCTGGCATGCCTTTGAAAGGAGGCAAGGTATGGAAATAAAACCTGTAACCATGATGTATGATATCCAGTACCCATTTGTCTTGGGTAATCAAACTCCAATTTTCTTTGAAAAGTGCCAACCTTCCTCCCAAAGGTGCTGCCAGGCGAGAAGGGTCTGGCAGCTGAAAAGGTAGGTCATTGGGTCTGTTTACGAAAGGACTGACCCCTGCCCTCACCAAGACTGTGCAGGAGAACTCCCTGTCCTAGGCCTGAAAGAGCCCTGACCTCTGCCCCTGCCACGTCTAGATCTACCCCTAGACTGGGAATCATAAGAAGGATACGTCCACCCTTTAGTAGGCCAATTTCTACTAAACTTTGGAGGCTGAACCTGCAAAAATCTTTAACAGTCTGCATAGACTTAGCCTTGTCTTCCATTTTCTTTAAAACTGCCTCAACAGGAGAACCAAACAAGACATCAGATTGCAAAGGGGCATCCAAAATCCTAGTTTTAACATGGTCAGATAAATTTTGATCCCTCAGCCAGGCATGCCTGCGAAGAACTGACCCAGTGGCAGCCACCCTAGATGAGGCCTGTACAGCATCAAAACCACATTGCAAAGAATGCTTACCCACCTGTTCAGAAACATGCACTAAATCTTGTAACTCTTTACAATCAATACCTTCCGCCAGAGCATCCACCTTAGATTTCAACTGTGAAAGGAGATAATTTTGATATTTCAACATGTGAAACTGGCAATTCAAAGCTCTCATGGATAGAGTGGAAGAAGTATAAACTTTCTTTCCCCATCTATCCAAGGCCCTGGCCTCTTTATCTGCAGGAACCGGATTCTTGACAACAGAAGCCTTTACACCCTTAGGCCCCTGGCTAACAGTTTCTGGGTCTGCCCTAGGACTCTTAAAAAGATACTTATGAGCTTCAGGCACCCTGTAATACCTATCCGGTTTAACAGGAGCAGGAGGCAAAGAATCAGGATTAAGCGAAGCCTCTGCAAACACATCTTCCACTACATTCAGAACAGGAGGTATAGCTAAAGGCCTATGCTGGGGTAAAAACAAAATTCCCTAAGCCCTTTCCTGGAATCAGAGAAATCCTGACCTTCCCATTTAAAATGCTCTGTCATGGAGTGAAGGGTCTCTGAAAAGAAAAATCCTCAGGAGGAGAAGCAGAAGGAGTAGAATCATCCACATCAGAATCAGAATAATGAGAATACTCCTGCAAGTCTTCAGCTGAAGACTCAGACACATCCAAGCCTGCTCATAATCCCCAACACAGGTTCCATCCTAGGCCTCTTATCAGGAGGGGGCATAGAGCCTCTAATTAAAGTAATTAAATCTTCTGCCATTTTAAGCATGTGCTTTTGGGCACAGAACCTGAAGAACTAGGAGTGACACCCACAGAAGCAAAACTAGACCTGCCTCTAGGGGAAGCCTTGGAAGCAGAAAGAGAGGGCCTAGACACCTTAGGAAGGGAGGGGAGTACAGTTACCTGAGAAGCCCCTACAGCCAGACCTGCCTCCTGGGAGGCCACATCCTGTAAAAACACAGTCTCTCCCTGGGACTCCATAGAGGCCTCCGTCGGAACCACCGGTTCCACTGACGTCTCTAAAGAACCGGCGTCCGGTTCGGACGACTCCTCTAACCTAGGTTTAACTGCCTTGTCCTTGCGCTTCTTAGAAGAAGCCGGCGTCGGAGCATCCGACGGCATATTGTAATTGCACCGCTTTCCAAAGACTAACCTGGCACAATCCAACCTACGCTTTATAGTGCGTTTATTAAACCTAGCACAAAAGCGACACCCAACAACGTCGTGCTCAGGTCCCAAACAAGGTATACACAAATTATGGTAATCCCTATGCGGTATCTGTTTCCCACAAGAAATACAGTTATTCACTTTTTCTGACATCCGGTAAACCACTGAGGCAAGAAAAAACCAAAATATTCCCCAACGGGGTACTTAACCAACTCTGACTTCGGTCTGAAACTCCGAATACGAAAAATTTCAGAACGCCGAACGGCACTTGCAACACTGCTTCTGCATCGGACCATGCGGCAAAAAAGACTGAGGATGTGACGTCGGTCATGCGCATTTGTACCCTGATGTTCTGATGTCAGTCAAATGCGCCTTGACCGACGTCAGCCTTATACTCTGATATTCGGGCCGACCGAGGGACAGCGGACTACCCTAGTGTTAGGACTGCAGCAATGTGAGATGAAGAACATCACTTATTTTTTGCATGCCCCGAAATGGAGAAAGATGCTGTAATTAGGGATACTGGGAGCTGCCTTACACAGAAGTGTTACTTTGATAGGGTTTCTCCCTGATTAGTGGTGACACCATGGTAGCTGGGTTATCATCTATGACATTTAAGCAGGACCTGCTCAATGCTGCTCTTGCTTTGGCTGTGCTGCTTCACACCAGCTAGAAATGGAATAGGCTGACTGTTGCTTGAGTTTACTTTGCAAAGTTCATCTGTAGCTTGTCACAGATACCTGGTTAGAAGAAAACTGAGGATTACATTTAGTAGCGTTCAATTCTTCATGTTTCTAGATTATCCACAACTTTAAACAGAGCAGCATTTTCATTTATTTTATGTATTTATCCATTTGTAGACCAGGTGAGTGGGCTAATCAAAATCCTGCTTTTAGCTACAACCCAAAATAGGTGGTGAGATAGCTATTTGTTTCACTTCGTCTCTTAACTTGAGGCAGGTGAATGCTGGTGGCACCAATATCAATGAATTTATTCTGGAAAAAGGGTGATTAGCATAATTCACCTTCAACTCCTACTGGAAAAGTGGTGATTAGTATAATTCACCTTCAACTCCTTCCACCCTAACTAGAACTCTTTTTCAGGAGTAATTAGATCTCCTCATTGAATAACTGCATGCATCTCCTCACTGGCTTATCTTTATTGATTTCAGTCTGTGGGTAAGTAAAGAGACCAGTGAAGTGGTTATGAGACTTGTTAGCCTTCTTGAGAGTTTGAACTTCATTGTTAATGGAAAACCTGGACTCTCTTTGAACTTTGTGATTCACCTTGGTATGGAATCCAAAAACTTGATGAATGAATCTACAGTGAATATAAAAAGTGCACACACCCCTGTTAAAATGTCAGGTTTTTGTGATATAAAAAATGAGACCACAATAAATCATTTCAAACCTTTTTCCACCTTTAATGTGACCTATAACCTATACAATTCAATTGAAAAAACAAACAAATCTGTTAGGGGAAAAATATAAAAAATGTACAATAAGCTGAATGCATAAGTGTGCACACCCTTAAACTAATACTTTGTTGAAGCACCTTTTGATTTAATAACAGCATTCAGTCTTCTTGGGTAGGAGTCTATCAGCATGGCACATCTTGACTTGGCAATATTTTCCAACTCTTCCTTGAAAACATGCTCCAAATCTTTCAGATTGCGAGGGTATCTCTTGTGCACAGCCCTCTTCAGATCACTCCTCAGATTTTCTATTGGATTTAGGTCTAGGCTCTGGCTGGACCATTCCAAAACTATAATTTTCTTCTGGTGAAGCCATTCTTTTGTTGATTTGGATGTATGTTTGGGGTCATTGTCATGCTGAAAGCTGAAATTCCTCTTCATCTTCAGCTTTCTAGCAGATGCCTGAAGGTTTTGGGCCAAAACTGACTGGTACTTGGTTGTGTTCATAATTCCCTCCACCTTGAGTAAAGCACCAGTTCCAGTTGAAGAAAGGCAACCCCAAACCATGATACTGCCACCACCATGCTTCACCATGGGGATGGTGTTCTTTTGGTGATGTGAAGTGTTGTTTTTGAGCCAAATGTACCGTTTGGAATCATGGCCAAAAAGTTCAACCTTGCTCTCATCAGACCATAATACATTTTCTCACATGCTTTTGGGAGACTCAGTTTATTGTTTTGCAAGTTTTAGCTGGGCCTGGATGTTTTTCTGTGTAAGAAAAAGGCTTCCGTCTTGCAACCATACCCCATAGTCCAGACATATGGAGAATACGGGAGATTGTTGTCACATGTAGTACACAAGCAGTACTTTCCAGAAATTCCTGCAGCTCCTTCAGTGTTGCTGTAGGTCTCTTGGCAGTCTCTCTGACCAGTTTTCATCTTTTCTTTTCATCAATTTTGGAGGGATGTCAAGTTCTTGGAAATGTCACTGTTGTCCCCATATTTTTTCCACTTTTTGATGACTGCCTTCACTGTGTTCCATGGTATAGCCAATGCTGTGAAAAAATGTTTGTACCCTTATCCTGACTGATACCTTTCAACAATGAGATCCCTTTGATGCTTTGTAAGCTCTCTGTGAATCATGGCTTTTGCTGTAGCAGGCAAATGAGTAAATGTCAGGAAAATCCTACTAAAACAGATGAACTTTATTTGAGTTTAATCAGAGTATCTTTAATTGATGGCAGGTGTGTACTAAGAAGACTGAATTCTGTAAGTAATTCAAAAGGTGCTTCAACAAAGTATTAGTTTAAGGGTGTGCACACTTATGCAACCAGCTTACTGTACACTTTTTTATATTTTTCCCCTAACAGATTTGTTTGTTTTTCAATTGAATTGTACAGGTTATAGGTCACATTAAAGGTGGGAAAAGTTTTGAAATGTTTTATTATGGCCTCAATTTTTTATATCACAAAAACTTGACATTTTAACAGCAGTGTGTACACTTTTTATATCCACTGTATCTGATGGTGTAGCTTTCACATTTTAGACTATGGTTCCTACTAAATATGCCACCAAATAATCCAATACTGACCTGGTCAGCTATAGCTATCTATGTAATAACAATGGTGGTGTACTTATACCCATAGTGGACCAGTGTTCTAATGGTTATAGAGTAGATAACTCAGAGTCACTTAATGAGGTGCACTGAGTGTTGTTGTCCAAGTATGTGTATTTCACTGGCCACTGTGCACTGTAAACCTTAGACTGATCTAATGTTTTGGTTTGCATCTTAGTTTAGATGCTCATTATTTAGCTAGCCAATCAGAAACATCTCATAAGAAGACATAATTTGCCCAGTGAAACTTCAGCTACATTTAGTCATCTGGATGAAACTTGTGAAAAAGTGGTCAGTCTGTGCATCCCAGCCTGTCTTATCACTTAATGAGTTTTTGTTTTTCATTCTTTCAGTGTAGGAAAGTTGCAGTTCTTTTTTTTTTAAATAAGGCTGCCAAGATCAAGCAGTCCTTCTTCCATGGTATAAACATGTCATATACAAAACATTAATGAACCAGTCATTTTTGATTACTTGAAAAGATGTTCATACTTCTATAAAGCATGGGCTAATAAAGAATTCAACTTTTCTTTCATAAGGATTCAGTTTTGTACTAAACAAAATCTATTACAAGCTACACAATAATGTTTTGGTAAGAGAAAGTATCCCTCTTGCACAAAGATGCAGTCATAATAGCTCAACAGGTAGCACCCTCAACTTTGGTGCAGAAGACCATGTGTTCTGTTCTCTCACCATGCAACTGGGTTAATTTTCCAGTACTGACACTACAGTGCAGCATAAGAGGGAAAGGGAGGGTGATCCATTCCTGAGTCTGCCATCCTATAGATAAGACATTAAACCAAAGCCCCCATCTACTGAGTTGGTGGTTAGCCAGTGTTCTCTTCCTGGGGAGAAAGGAAGTGAAACATTCTCAGGAGCTGCTTGGTGGTGCCCGAGGGCTGCTAGTGCAATTCTGAGAATCTTATAATGGTGGAGAGTGCACCACAGCAAGAAAGAAGGAGAAAACTTTCTAAAGGAAGGAGAAGGTGATGAAATAACTGCTACAGAGCTGGAAAATGGAAGATGGAAGACACAAGTGCTGACAAATTTGATAAACTGGTACAGAAAAAGGAAGGAGAAAGAACTAGATACAGTGATACGGTAGACTGAGTTTGCACAGGAAGAACAAACTGTGAGATTGCAAATGCATGCAACTGCTGGTGAAGGGAAAACAATGGAGGTATTTTCAGATGATGGAGTAGCCTGTTCTCAGTGTTTACCTCTGCAGAATGTTTTTTTATATAAGCAAGACGTTATACAGATGCAACAAAGCAAGGAAGAATGGAAGAAGGAACAAACAGTTGCAGTTTCTCAATAGCCACAAAAAAATGAACAGTAGTAAGAATAAAAAGTAAAAGTGATGGCAGTTGAAACAAGTATGACATTACGAGTAGTATTATTTTGTCACAAGGATTTAACATTAAAGACATACTAGCATTAATTCACCAGGGAGTTGAACAGTTTCATGAAGTGACATTTGAAAGCTTTAACTTGGAAAAATGGGTGACCGATACTGATAAAAGAACTACAGTAGCACCAAGGAAAGACTATTTATTTCACAGCTTGGGACTTCAGCCAAAAAGAAAATAAATTTAGAATTTAGAACTTCAAATATGGATGAACATGAGTTAAAGCTGTTTTTTTATTTCACTATGTAGCAAAGTACATGAAATTACAAAAATATGTAATATAGGAAATGTATGGACTTGGGGTTGGGAAGTATGGGTAACAATGGATGTTAAGGATGACAAATTCAAAATATTTCAAGTAAAATAATTATAAATGGCAAGAAAGCGTTCTGGGATAAACCCAAAGCATGTTATTTCTGTGCAGATGAAAATCATTTAGTACAAGACAGTAACAAAGCTAATATGGAAAGAGGTGACCTACTGCAAAAAACTATAAACTTTTTTCTAGAAAATGTAAATAATTTGGACATTTCTGGTTTGACTTTGTCATATTAAAAGAGGAAAGTGTAGATGAAAAAGAAAGCTCAAAAGGAAACCAAACAGTAGAAAATATTGCTGAGGATGTTGAAACAGAAAGTAATATGGGGAAAGAGGATATTGAAAAAAGGTTAAACAATGAAACGGTATTTATAGAAGCAATCACAGTTCAAAATGAGGTTATTAATACACGACAAAAGAAAAGATTTGCAATTTTAGAAGGTGATGAGGAAAGAGAGGGGGGAAATGGGACAGGAAAAGAATGAGAGAGTGAAAAATCAATAGGTGGGAGACATAGGAGAAGGAAAAGAAAAATAAGATATGGAAATAAAACAAAAAGGAAAAGGATGCTATAGTCATTTTTGCATTAAATATGAATAGCATTACAAATGATATAAGAGATTTGGGAGTGGTAGAATGGTGTTAAATAAAAGTGGGTGCGTTTTCCCTTTTTTTGCTTGCTAGATAGAAATAAAGAAGAACAAAAATTAAATTAATACAGATATAATGGGTGTGCCAAATTGTTTAATTAGTAGGAAATGAGACATGTTCTGGAATAGGAATTCTTATAAAAAACTAAGAAATAAGTATTTTAGATGTAATAATATCAGTACCAAGAAGGACTATAGTATGTGATGTGAGAAAAAGGCAACATGTATATCTGATTTGATTTTTGCGTATACTTATATGACGGAGAGAAAAACAGTTACTTGAAAAAAAATAAAAAAAATGCCTTAGTAAATGTGCTAATAGTGATTGGTAGGAGATTTTAACTGAAAAATTAGGAAAGTAAGGGGAAAATAACACAAGATATTAAGATGCTAATGGATTTAATAAAATGCAGAGATTTTAAAAAAGGAAAGAAGAGAGAATGGGCATATAAAAGGAGAATTTTTAAGACTGAAATTGATTATATAATTTATTCTAAAGACATGAAAGAAATAACAATGGGGTACAGACAGCAGTATGGACTGCAATAAGAGAAGGCAGCAAAATAATAAAGTAGGGAAAATTGAAAAGAAAGAAAGAAATATTATGTAAAGATCATATGACACTGAGACACCATTTTAGAAAAAATTGACACATTGTTGGGTAGTAGATGAGGAGAAGTATACTTAGAAATGGAAAGAGGATAAGAAATAAGACGAAATAAAAAGAAATTTTATGGAATTATGAGAAAGAAATAGAAAAAGGGAAATAGGAAAACATGTCTATGAAAAGAAGTGATGTTACACAAGAAAATATTATTTTTTCTGAAAGAAAGAGGAAGTTTTCCCTTATTGAGGAAAACAAGTAAAATGCGAAAGAAAAGGGTGGATGCTATCTTGGATGACAAAAGAAATATAAAATACAAAGAAGATATAGTGTAGGTGGTAGAAATTTTTGTAGACAAAATGTATGAAAAATAGGTAATGGATGGGCAAGAGGAATGGAAAGTAAAAAAAAAATCTGAAAAATTATTTTTTAGAAAATGGTATAACAATCATAGAAATACAGTAGGTGATAAAATAAGGTAAGAAAGTATACATGGTGTAAGTTAGGAGTAGTATAAAGAATTGAACTAAGTTAAAATATTAAATGAATGGATGAAGGAAGGTATAATGGAAGAAGACATATGCACTGGAGTGATAAAATTTATATAGAAAAGGATGAAAGAAAAGATATAAAAATTGGAGGCCCATAACACTAGGGAATACCTGCTATAAAATATGTATGAAAATATTATAAAAATCATTGGAGAAAGTATTGTATGAGGTAGCAGGAGAAGGAACTTATGGTACAAAATAAAGACAGGTGAAAGTAATGTTAATTACGTATAGTGAAAGAAGTAGTACAGATAATTCTGAAAGTAAATAATGAAGCAAGGCTAATAGCACATGACATAGGTTCATAGGTTCATAGGTTGGTACTAGGCTATCAGCCATAGGGCCTATACAAGCCTAGCCATAACAATTCCCTGGCTATTTCTTCCCACATTATTTACTTTCCTGGACCCCTGTCTAGCAGGGCGGCTGACGTGATCCCTGGGGTGAATTTCCTTTCTCCCATCTAATCGTCAAGGTTCTTCTTGAAGAGGTCCAAAGAGGCACTCTGCTTGACATGTATGGGCAATCTATTCCAGAGTCTGGGGAGTCTCTGGGTCAGGAACCTATCCCTCCAGCATGTTTTGTTTATTGTGATGACAAGGTTTAGATCCCTGGAGCGTGTAGCTCTGAGGGATTGGGATTTCTTTAAGTGTAGCATGTCCAACAGCTCTGGGTTTGACATGGTCTTGTATGTTAAGCAGAGATCACCTCTGAGTAGACGATATGCGACAGAGTATAGCTGGAGTTTTTAAGGCGGTCAGCGTAGGGCATCTGCTTTAGGCCTGTGATTCTTTTAGTGAGGTATTTCTGAGGCCTTTCCAGTTGTTGCAGATGTCTTGAGAGGTACATACCAAATGGGGCGTTGTATTCTATAATGGGTCTAATGAGGGATGAGTACAGTGGGACAATGACCTCCTTTTTCTGGATGAAAAGCCCTTCGTGATGAGGTGTGCCACATAGAAGGATTTCCTGACTGTTGTGGCAATGTGGTTATCGAAGGTGAGACCACTGTCCACCTGTGTCCCTAAGTCTCTTATCACACTTTCTGTGTTTAGTGTACTGCCACCTATATGGTAATTCATGGATACATGTTTTTTCCCAAAGGGGATAACAATACATTTCTTGGCATTGAGCTTGAGCCCATGGCTCTGGCACCAAGCATCTGTTTCTGTAAGGCCCTTTTGTAGAGTATCCACATCATTTGGGGATTCAATAATGGCTCCCAGTTTGCAGTCATCTGCAAACTTTGTTAGCCAGAGTCCCTTAGTGTTGACCTGTACTTCAGAGAAGTAGATGCCAAACAAGAGCAGCCCCAGGACTGAACTCTGAGGTACTCCACTTGTCACTTATCTGGAACTGGATTTGGAGTCGGCTACTTTTACAGTGTGGGTTCTATCAGTAAGCCATTTAGCAACCCATTAGGTGACATAGGGATTAATGCCCAACTTAGTAAGTTTATCTATGATTCCAAAGTGGAGGATGGTGTCAAAGGCCTTGGCAAGGTCTAGATAGGCTGTGTGGACCACCTTACCCTTTTCCATGGCTCTGGAGACTGATTCAAAGAAGTCAATCAGGTTCAGGAGACAAGATCAGCCCTTCACAAACCCAAACTGGGTGGGGTCCAGTGTTTGAAGGTTGCCAATGTCTTTGTTTATAAGTTCCATGATAATACGCTCCATGGCCTTGCAGATAAGGCTTGTCAGACTGATGGGACGGTAGTTTCCGGGATCCAAGGTGGATCCCCCCCCCTTGTGGATTGGGATAACTGTAGCTCTCCGCCACTCAGTGGGCATGAAACCTGAGGTGAGGCTATGACTAAACATGACACTTAGGTGAGGTGCCATTTCATATTGTAGTTCATGTAGTACACAGCCCGGGATGTCATCTGGTCCCATGGATGCTGTATTCTTGGCTTTAGAGAGTGCGTTTTGTACCTGTGTGGCCGTTATTACTGGAATTTGGCAATCTTCCGGTATTGAGATGGGCCATTTAGGGGGTGGGGGGGGTGAAGTTGGCACTGAATCGATCTGCCAGGATATTGGCAATATCCTTTGGATCAGTATATTTAATGCCATTCTGTTTTAGCTCAGAGCAGATCTGAGCATTGCCATTTAGATTCTTGACATAGTTATAGAATGCTTTGTGGTTGTCTTTGGAATCTTTGGCAATTTTATTTTTGTAACTATCTTTGGAGGATTTTATGAGTCATCTCAGTTTCTTACTGAGGCTAGTAAGGGAATTTTTTGCATCCTGGGAATTTCCTCTTTTCTGCAAAAGTTTTTTCCTTTTGTTGTAAAGTTTGTTTATGGCAGGGGACCACCAGATTGGCTTCCTTTTTTTGGATGAGAGCATTTTGGTTCTATTTGGGATAGCTAAAGCATTTGATAAAGTGAGCCATGAAGCAATGTGGCATAGCTTACAGGCATATAGCATAAGAGAAAACATATTTATGCAATAAAGAAATGTTATGAAAATTCATGCATGCAAGTTATGATGAATGGATAGATGGGGAGAAAATAAGTATTAGGAGACAAGCAAAATAGGGATGCGCAAATAGTCTGTCCTTACCTGTATTAGCAATGAATACAGCAGTACAGACATGCATGCATGAAATGAGGGAGACAGATGTAAGAGAGAAGGCAATGTTACATTTCCAATATGCACCATGTATGCAGATGATTTAGTTCTAATAACAAAAATAAAGGCTGGATAAGTGAGGTTGTAATAAGAATCAAAATGCTGTTTAAAACCACTGGCCTGCAGTTAAACAAAATGAAGTGTAAGGGATTTGGTGAAATAAAGAAAAATGTAATGGAATATATTTCACAAGAAAGGAAGTAAAGTTATTGGGAGTGACATTTAGTGAATATGAAAGTGTAATAACTCAATGGAAATGATAATGGGACAAACACAAACATCTTAGTTTGGAAGAAAAGTTTTTCCTTTTTCCTATTTCAGAAAAAAACTGAATATTATGAATTACAGAAAATAGCATAGGTTCATAGGTTAGTACTAAGCTAATTGCCCTTATGAGCCATTTTAAGCCTAGCCAATTATCCCTTGTGAGACTCAAGCGCTGCACCTTATGGTTGTAAGGCAAACACCTTAACCATTAGGCCACCCTCCAACATTTAGGAGTAATATATGTGTTTCCCACTCAAATGGAAAAACAGTTATTAAAGATCGTTAGCATCATTTGGGGCTCAAGGCTGAAGCCTGTTAGAAGAGGGATAATGTATAATAAAAAAGGAGGAGTTTGTTTGAATTTAAAAAAAATCTACAGTACACTTAGCATCTATGCATTTATTTTGGGTAAGGAGAAATGTAAAAGAAAGAAAGACAAAAAGAAATGGTAGGTAAGAGGCTATAGAAATATAAAATCATGTATGGGAAGAAAAACCAGGGTAAAGGGAAAAAAAAAAACAGGATGGAAGAAAAAGAATATGATAAAAATAATGAAATTATATTTTTAGTTTATTTATGCATTTATATATTGTGTACCCATAGAAGGAATTAAAAAAAGAAAAAGGCGATGAAAGACAGGAGGTTTGAAAACTATCATGAAGCATAGGATTTATTTATTTTTTTTGGTGGAGAATTTTATTAGACAAGTTACTCGTGAAATGGAATATCAAATATATCGTAAGGAAAGCAAGAAAATGTTTACTATAGTGAAGAAGGAAAAACAAAATACTTGTTTTTTAGATTATAAAATTAATAAGTAATTTTGGAAAATGTTTAAAAATAAATATAGATGGGAAAGGATTAAATGTATAAATATGAATATGATATTATATGGGACGTATGATAAAGTAAAGAAATATGACATTGATAAATGGGATAAAGTGTTGTTTGGGAAAATATGGGTGCTGTGAGAAATAAAGATGTGAGAATTTGTTATACAACAGGAAAATAGAAGAGGCTAATGTATTAGCTGAAATAAGAAGATATTTGTGGAAGAAAGGGTGAGAGATAGAAGATAAAAATACAAGAAAAATGATGAAAGAAATAGAGCTGTTTAAATAAGCTCTTTTGTGTTGATAACTTGGAAATATTAAGTTTGTATTTATAAAACTAAGTTTATATATTATGTAAATGTTAATAAAATGCTCCTACTCTTTTTTTCAATAAGTGCCATGGGATCTTGTACATACACCTGAATTACCACCAACACAGGCAGAAGAAACCTTAGTTTAATGTTTCATCTGAAGGACAGTATAAAATGCCTCCTTGTGGGGGGGGGGGGCAGACTCAGTATAAAATGTTTCAGCATTCTGTCCCTAGGAATTTACAGAGAGACCTAACCAGAGAAAGTGTCAAGATGCAACAAGTCCTCTGCCTACTTCAAACTTTTTAACAACTCCATTTTAAAATCATTGCCATTCAAAAATGATTTATGAAGTAGCAATAACCCAATGTATCTTCAAATAAATTGTCATACCAAAACCAAAGGAAAGTGCTCTCTCCCTTTTCCTGTAATGCATGCATATTAGCAGCAGTAGCATCTCCAGCTATTCTGTACTACAACTATCCTGACAGTACACAAACTGAAAAAAGACTGAACATGAAGGCCTTGAGAACTACAGAGCATTTAATATGCTTAGTCTCAAATGCTAGAATTTGTTTTGTTTGATACCTATTCTGCCCATCAGGCCTCTTTGCCAGCATGCTCAGATGGCTTATTTATTTCCCCGGGTGATGGCTGTACTTCACAGTATACTACATCCCTTATTCCTAGAGGTGAGGGTCAAGCCACCAGGGGTAGCGTAATCATCCTGACAGCAGTATACTACATCATCTCTTATTCCTAGCGGTGAGGGTCAAGCCACCAGGATTTACGCAATCATCCTGACAGCAGTATAGTACATCTCTTATTACGAGCGGTGAGGGTCAAGCCACCAGGAGTAGTGTAATCATCCTGAAGGGGACTGTGATTTTACCTACCCAGCATACCCAATGTGTTGACATATCTGCATGTCAGACTGGGTAGGCAATGACAACTGGAATGACCACATGCACCACCCTGGATCCATACATAGGGCACACCTACTCAGCTATTCTCCTGCCTCTCACTGAGTTGTTTTATTTCTGAATGCCAGCCTCTAAAAAACAGGGCAACATACCACCTTACATGCTCCCTCTCCAGCAGGAATAGTCA
The DNA here is from genome assembly GCF_019279795.1 of Protopterus annectens. NCBI lineage: Eukaryota > Metazoa > Chordata > Ceratodontiformes > Protopteridae > Protopterus > Protopterus annectens. The sequence goes on from NC_056731.1 coordinate 229,486,231, forward strand.
AGAACATCTTCCTTACCTGCACCACCAAGCACCTAAGTAGCTAATTGAACTCAGGTCACTTGGGTTGTGGTTAGGGCTTTATTCCACTACTCCACCAGTGAGACAGCACAAATGTTGCAAATACTGCCCTATTTGAAATGTCTTTCTCTCTCAAGAAGATGTGCTTTTGTTACCCTTACTATAATATAAAAGCTACTTCCACAGGACAACAAATGGATTTCTTTAGTTTTACTCTTTTATATTATGCTTTCATACCTCCTTTTCTAAGAGACAGATACAGACTTTAGAAAGAAAGCAACAATTGCAATGGATAAAGGTCTAGGTGGTAGCAGGCAGCAGCAGTATTTTGGACCCTTACAACCATTTTTGATCATATATACCACAGAACAATACAATGCTAAAATGCTATCTGTTCCAAATTATCCAATAAGCTAGCTTACCAAGTGGTTAAGAAACAGAAAAAGTGGAGTAAAAACTGGTAAAACAGTAAAAACAACAGAACATCTTCCTAAGAAAGTAGTACAGGAATCGGTCTCACAGCAAAATATGTAAGGCTAAGCTATGAGATATTGGATGGATTTTAGCTGACTCACAGAATGTTAACTAAAACTTGTTAAAGCACAAAATCTCACAAGAAGAAAAGCATCAAAACACAGCTTTGCTCCTCTGCGGGATCCATGTTAAAACTGGTTTCAGAGTTTCTATGTTTTGTGAGTCAATAGAATTTTGGTCAATATAGCAAGTGTCAACCAAACCTAATCCAAAATTTGCAAGTCACAACATACGCTTGCACCTATGCACATATACAGCTATAGGACCAAAACAGAAAGACAAAGTCAAGATAGAGTTTTGCCTATGTAAAAAAAAAAACAATTATAAACATGAGAAATAGTCATATTGCTCTTAAGGACAAACAAGTGTTCCAGTACACTAGCTTTGGAATGCTACAATGATACACAAGTTTTAATGCATACATTCATGCCAGATATGACATGACACGTTTCCCACTTTTTCAACTTGTCAGAGCAGTGGGGAGTCTATTTAGACTCTGCCTATACTTTGAAAGACACACTTGTGAAAAGCTTGATGTTCACTATATTGGGGTTGGTCTAAAATAAAGTCCAAACCAAAAAGCAAAGCGAGATTCAGCATGTATTGTATGCACTGTTTTACCAACTCCCAGAAGCATACTCCAAATCTCCAAAGTTATACAGATAGTAGAATACATGCTGAATTCTACTGTTAAATGGTCTAAAATTAAGTGATCCACAGTACATAAAAATATTGTTTCATTATCTTTATTGCCCCACTTTTTGACCAAAGTTTGGAGAAGGGCACACAATATGGCAGGCATGGTGTTGTGGATTTGGACTTCATATTTCATGTAATATAATAGGTTCATAGTTTAGTACTAAGCTAACTGCCCTTGTAAGCCATTTTAAGCCTAGCCAATTATCCCTTGTGAGACTCAAACCCTGAACCTTGTGTTTGTAAGACAAACACCTTAGCCATTAAGCCACCCTCCCAACTAATACTCAGCAAATATACACACATTTGTCAAATATATAAAATATATGAAAAGATAAACAGCACATTAAATCGTGTACATTGAGAACATTTCAGTCAAGAACAAAAGAGGTTTAACTTCCAAGATGGCTGGACATTGAACAACAGCTTAAATCTAGCTCTTCCAGTGTAGAGAAAGCCAGAGAACCTAGATTTCTGTGTATATTTCAGTGACTGGCTAGTAAGTGCACTGCCTGGATGCCAAAAAAAAAAAAAAAGAAATACAGAGGACCTGAAGGAAAACAGCTAAAAAGGTGATGAAAAAAAACTGACTTGGAAAAGTACTGTAGCTGTTCAACGAAAAGCAGTGCAAGCTCCAGATATGACTTCCAGTAACCTAGAGGAAATTATAAGGCAACTGCACACAGACCTGACTAAAATAAATGAAACACTGATGGAGTATATCAACTCAAGCAATAAAAGGCTGGAAAAACTGGAAGAAGCTTTAAACAGATATTCAGTTAAGGTGATAATACCGCAAAACTCAGAGGTCAAAAATGAAGAAAAGGCTGGCTGAATATGAGACTGCACAAGAAGAGATGTTTCGAAAAATAATAGAATTAGAAAACAATCTAGACAATTAGTAGTAAAGATACAATCTTACCAGCAGAAGGAGTTGATTCTGACAAAACTGTAGTTGAAGGACAAAATACTAAAAGTGGGAGATAGCAGTGCTCATGAAGAATGACTACTCATTGTACACCAGGCAGAAGAAGAGTAAATTTATTCCATTATTCAGGGAATGCTGAGAACTAGGTTTGAGATTCAAACTGATGTAACCAGCTATCTTCAAAATATTTTCCCTTGAGGAATAAAATCATTTTGATGAAGTACATGCTAAGGAATAAATACAAAAGTTTGTTCAACAAAATGTGAGCTGTGAAAAATAGAAGATTCTGCTTCTTGTACTTCTGGTAATAAAGGCCACAGAGAGACTGTGCCAGTGAAATCTTTTCCAGTGTTTCAATGGGAAATGCTTGAGAGAGGGAAAATGCACAAGAGTTGACTAGAAGAATCAAGAGTATGTTGGAAATGAAGCAGAGCCAGGGTTTGAGAGAAGGAGATGAACAAGAATAGAACAAGAAAATCTGGAAATATTGTTATTTCTTGGACTGTGTTAAACTTGTAGGGGACTCTAAAGGATATGCCCTACTTCATGTCATTTATGTTTGGAAAATACTCAGGAGAGGGGAAGAGGAGGGAGAAAGTTAACTGTAAGTAAAACATTTTTTTCTTAGCACTATTTAAATGGTGTACAATTTTCTTTTCATGTTATAAAGCTTTTTCAGTTATTTTAAGTGTAATGTAGACACTAATGTAAAAAGGTGTTCATGTTTCTTTTTTCTTTTTGTTTCTTTCTCCCTGCTTCTCTCTTTCTCCTCATTCAGTTTTAAGAAATGCAGGCACAGCAATGTAAAGAAATTATTACATTTCTTCTAAATCTTGCATAGTGGAATGACTGGGTTAAGGCCATTAGCTTAATCTAGTAACAGGTTTCATGAGGAGACAAGTAAGTGAAAAGGAATATTGAATATTATAAGGCTTTTTTTCTAGTAACAGTTTTGTGTCTGGTTCTCTTGTCTCTAGCAGACAATCTGATAAACAGAAATGGCTTGGAGAAAATGTTTTCTGAAAGCATTCAATTCAAATGTTTTCCCAGCTGAGACAGCTAAAAAGATAAGGCAAAAGCAGATAGTACTTTATAGAAGCACAGGCTACACCATGTGTCTTAGCATGGATAACCTTTCTTTTAGGTTAGCTCCAGTCAGTGTGTGTGGCTATCAGTTTGGAACATTTGTTTCTATTAGGAGAGGAAAATTTCAGTATTTGATGATGTACATAGTTTTGTGTGATAATATTAAGTTAATAGATTTTTTTGGGGGGTGTATTGGGTGTGTGTATTTTTTCCAGGTTTTTTAATAAAACAAAAAGTTCTCTATGATATGACATGAGCTCAAATGGAGAAGACAAGAAACAACTGTGTAACAGATTAACCTACCCAGCAGCACATGCATGTAACACAAAAGCTGAAACTAGACATTTAACAAAAAAAACCCTGCTATACATGAAAGGTGGTTATAATAACTTCTCAAGAATATGATACTTTCTATAACTTCTTTAAATGTTAATGGCCTCACAGATAAATACAAAAAAGAAAGCATAGTGAAATATTTTAAAACTGTAGAGTGCAAATTGCTATGCTACAGGAGACATACTTGGAAAAAACTGATCATGTGAATTTGATAAAAAAGGTTTTCAGGATGGTTATTCAGTGGAATATCTGGGGCAAAGGAAGAGAGGCATACTTACATTCATTGCAAGAGTAGCTACAATAGTAATAGAGGAGGCTAAAAAAGACAGTAATGGTGGATTTGTACTACTAAGGGGTTACTGGCAAGAGAAGAGGGTTGCACTATCATGCATTTATATTCCAGTGAAAACTGCTATAATGAAGTATAGGAAAATTCTGGGAGAAATAATCAGCTTTCAGTAAGGAATATTACTTACAGGTGGGAATTGGAATTTGATTTGCAATAATGAAGATGTGTCTGAGGATCCCAGAAGAGAAAGTATAACAAAGGAGGATAGATTTTTAGTGAAATTTATGAAAATATTTGGCATAAAAAAATGGGAATTCAGGGCTAAGTTTACATATTATTCCCCAAGATATGAAAAATGGGTTAGGCTAGACAGAGTTTACATTTCACAGGAACATGTGCATTTAACTGAATGCCTTGATATGCACCCAATAACTATTTCAGATCATATGCCAGAAATAACTAAAATAAAAAGACTGAGTAATTAAATAAAAATGAGACACTGGTGCATTCTCACCTATTTGTTGAAAAGAGATAAATGTAAGGATTGGGTAGTAGGAATTATTCAGGAGTTATTAGAGAAGATAGAAATTTCTTCTGAAAATATAGCTAAGAAATGGAATAATACTAAAGTGGAGTTTAAAATTAGGGTGGAAATAAAAGAAAGGGAGATATGATTAAGAAGTAACAATAATTATTTAGAGGGACTGACAAATGTTAAAGTATTACAAAATGGGGAATTTCACAGAACAAGAAGAGGAGCCAGTGTAGATTGCTAAACAAAAAAATGGATTACCTCTATAATATACTTAAGTTTAGAAAGTTTGTGCAACTTTTTTTGATAATAACTCTACTGCACAAAAACTTTTCATGCAATGACTAAGGCAAAAGAAAATAGAAAGGGCTATCAACAAGCATAGTGCACCTACAACAAAGAAGATAACAGGGGATCCTGTAGAAGTACTAGAAATATTTTGGAAAGTATGTATAAAGCAGAGAAATATGGAAATCAAGAAAAGGTACAAATGGAAATGTTTAAGGAAGAATTAATTATGCCAAAGTTAGAGGTAGAGGAGACTCAATTACTAACAGTTGGGATAGGAGGAGATGAGATAAAAATGGTGCTGTATATAACCAATCTACAGGAATGTCCTCAGGAATAGATGGTATTCCTCTGGAAGTTTGGAAGCTAGGAGGGAAAAACTGATAAAGATCTGGAAGGTTTTGTTTAATAGTATTTTAAGAGGTGGAGAAGTACAAACATCCTGGAAGAAACCAATGGTAGTTGTAATACCTAAAGAGGGTAAAGATCCATCAGATCCAGCTTCACACAGGCCCCTTTAAATAAATACTTAACCATGATTATAACATGTTTATATCTATAATGGCTAAAACAATGGCAAACGTGATGCCATAATTGACGGATATGGATCAGTGTGGTTTTGTGGTGGAAAGACAAACATTTGACAACATTAACACAACACTGATTATCCACAGGGAAGTAAAACATAAGAAAATACAACTGTTGTTGGTTGCTCTTAATGCAGAGAAAGCATTTGACAGAGTAAGCTGGGACTTTATGAGCAGAGCAATGGAAGAATTTGCATTCCCTGATAAAATTATAAGGCTGATTAGGAGGATATATGAGGGATCAGAGGTAAAAATTAAAGTGGGTGGGATCCTCTCTGATAATCTCTGCTTGAGCAGAGGAACCATGCAGGGTGTCCTCTCTCCCCTTTGTTATTAGTAATATATTCAGAACCATTGGCAAAGAAAATAAGGGACTCAGAAATTCAAGGATATAATTGGTATGGTAGTCAAGAAAAGCTGGCTCTATTTGCAGATTACATTATTTTATATCTGACAAAACCAGAAAGGGGCATTAGAGTGCTGTGAAACATACTGAGACAGTTTAAAATCTTTTGGGATGCAAAATGAATGAAGCAAAAACAAAGGCAATAGCAGTAAACTATGTACCCAAATATGAATTGGTTCAGCAATATCTATACTTATGGAGACATGATAAAATGAAGTATTTAGGAGTATGAGTTAAAAATTATTCCATTGTGCAGTGTGTGTAGGAAGAGATTAAACAAAAGATAATACAAACAAATGAGAAAATGGATACTCCGTTACATGGTTATCAATAGTAAGATACAAGTGGTTAAAATATTTTTAGTCCCTTTAATCTTATAGGTCAGGCATATTTTTATCAACCAGAGGAGAAGTTGTAGATACCAATTAATAAACAGCTGAAGGATTTTATCAGGGAGGGGAATACGGCAAGCGTCAAGTGGAATAAGCTTATTTTTCGAATAGAACAGGGCGGATTGGGATTACCCGATTTGAAGGGGTATTTCAGAGCAACACGGTTAAATATCCTGTACACTGCACAAGCAGAAAACTATAAATTGAAAGCAAAAATGGATGATGATAAAACAGGGGGGAAGCTCAAGAAACAAGGACAGACTGGGATTTTGGATACAGACCTTTAAAGAGAATAACAATATCCATACAGAATATTATATACTAACCTCGAAAAAGGGCATAGCAAAATTAATTTAAAATGGGTGGCAAAAGCCAAACACACTCTGGCTAGACTTATAAATGCCCTAGGGCAGATAGCCTAGTATGAACCTATGAACCTATATTCATAAAATAGCAGAAAATATACTAAAAACTAAGCCAACATGGGAATGGAGAAAGGAGATTTTGTTAATAGGGATGTCTGCAATTAGGGATACAATAGTCAAGAGGGGGCAATAATTTATTGGAAAAAAATTGGCAAAGGAACCAAGGTATTAAGAGCAAATAACTAGAGAGGGAAAGGTAATAGAATGGGAAGACACAAAGAACTTATCTGGACTGCAGATTAGAGATTGCCTTCCTTATCAAGGATTGATATCAGAGTATAGGCAAAGAGAAAGAAATAAAAGGGTCCTAAAAGAAGGACCAGTACTGGTAGAGTTTTTAGTAGAATCTAGAACAGAAGTTGCCATTAAGAAAGTTATAGTAGAGCATATAAAATATTGAATGATAACTATAAGAATTAATCAGAGGAGGGGAGAAAGGATTGGAAGAGAGATTAGATAAGCAATTCACAAATAAACAATGGGGTGTGGGTAAATAAATATATATATACACATATATATATATATATATATATATATATATATATATATATATATATATATATTTCTCCCAAATAGGCAACAAAGTCTAGAAGATTTAGGACCTCTGGAAGTGTTTACATACGTATTTTTATACCCCAAGTAAACTCCAAAGAATTTTTCTTCAGGTAGACAGCAAATGTTGGAGGTGCAATAAGGAATAAAGATGTAACTGGGGACATATTTTCTAGGAATGTCATGATTTGGCAAACTTAGATTCCCTGTAGACTGCTCTATTGGACATGCTGGGTGAGCAATTTGGTATAACTAAGGAATTTTTTTTTGAGCTATAACACAGAATCGGAACTGCTTAGACATAGATAATGCCTTGCTGGATCTAATTAAGATGGCTGCCAAAAAAGCAATTAATAGAAAATGGAAATCAAAGTCTAAACCAACTTTACTAGAAGTAGTGAAGATAGTAGCAGATACATCATACAAAGAATCACAAACGATGACTCTTGAAAAGTGCCTTGTAAACAGGACTGAAAGCTGCTCAAAATATCAGTGTAAACACTAATGATAAAGAATTGAACAAAAGTTTGAAACTCAGGAAAGAAAAATGGTATTACAACTAAAATCAAACAACCATTTAACGAAAAATTCGAAGTGCTTTCTTCTCAATAAATTGTAACAGGACTTCATCAGAGATAAAAAAAACTGGTTAAACATCACTTCCTTTTCTAAACTTAAAACAGGAAGTGCAGAACTTCATTGAACTTTTCAAACATTTAAAGTGACAGTGCCATATAATTACAAGCTTGAAGCGAAAGAGTTATTGTGGCAAATCAAATTACTTGCCACTGGACCTAATGGTCTTAATTATACTGTTTCTAGTTTACCCATTTTAAAATTGAAATCTACAGATTATGATGTGTAATTCATTGTATTTGTGTATTTACTTTCCATTTTAAATATTTAATTGAGATGTAGTTGTTGTGCTACAAATAATATTGGGCTGGGTTTGTAAAATATTAAAGTTCATATATTTCACTTGCAATTATATGGCAATGTCACTTTAAAAGTTTGAAAAGTTCGATGAAGTTCAGTATTTCCTGTTTTAAATTTATAAAAGGAAGTGATGTTTTATCCAGTTTTTTTATCTCTGATGAAGTCCTGTTAGAATTTATTGAGAAGAAAGTGCTTAGAATTTTTCATTAAACCGCTGTTTGATTTTATCTGCAGTACCATTTTCTTTTTCTTAGTTCCAGACATTTGTTTGTTTCTTTATCACTGATGTTTATGCTGATATTGTGAGTGGCTTGTAGTCCTTGTTGCGAGGCACTTTTCTGGAGTAACAGAGTTAAAAAAATGGAACTGGTATCCTTAGAAGAAGGTAGGAGCAAATTACATGGAAAAAAATGGGAAGTGTGGGCTCAATACAGACAGAGAAGGAACGAGGTTTAAAAGAAAACAGGAAATGAATGAGCTATATAATGGCTGACTGACAATGACTGGATATATTATAAGTGATGTATAATTTTTGCAGTTACAGTTGTGTCAGCATGTTTGGTAATGTATAATATTTGTAACTGACATTGTGTCAGTATGGTTTATTTTCATTTATACAAATGTCAGATTGCCTATGTCATACATGATAATTTAATAAAGATGTTTTTTGTTTAAAAAAGAAAAAAAAAAGAATAAAAGATCTTTGGGTCTCTGTGCTATGCATTTGCATTTTTGTGCCTAGAATGATATTTAATTTGTAGGAATGATAGTATCCACAAATAAATCACTTAAAGCAGATTTAATGGGGTACATAGGGCATCTAATGATGCCTTTCTGTTTCTTAAATTAGGTCTAGAGGCTAGCATCTCTAAGAAAAACAGAACAGATAAGCATATGGTTCCTTTCATAAAACATAACAGAAAGAATGATGGTTTACTGTCAAGGCACAGCCTCATCTTCTACAGTTTAAAAAATGAAAAACAAAATGGAAAATATGAGACTGAATGAATACTTGGAAGAAATAAATTCTGATTTAAATGCATAACTACCTAGTGGCGTACCTCAGACCTCTGTATCATCACTTTATCATTCTAAAGCAGTTTTCTATTTCTGATTTCTGTATATTTCTGAAAACCTGAAGGTTCTTCTCTAGTTGGCCATATCTTGGTAGATCACAGTCAGAAAGGCCAAAACTAATGCATTTTACTCTTGGTTCTACATCTGATCACTGCCTTAGGTCATACTTGATTTCCTTAAGATACAGAGACAGCAACTACAAGAAGACAGACAACTTATGACTTTTAAGGGAAAAATGGAAGGAAAGTCTAACTAATGATATGGTAATGTAAGAAAAATGCACTCACAAAGACTGTTTTTCAGATATCTGGAGGAGAGTGTAGCATGTAAATGTACTTCTAAATGCCTTGTCTAACCTCTGTAGATAAATGAAATGTCACTGCATATTTTGAAATTATGAAATGTCACTACATATTTTAGCTCCAGTACCTCTTTCCACTAAAAAAGATATTAAAGCAATAACCAATGATGTGGTGTGGTATGTTGAAGATTTACCCATGGTTGGTATGGTTTAATCACAAGGGTGAAGCCCGAGTGATTAAACAAAGGCAACCGTGAATAAATCTTCAATATACCACAACCACGGAGTCGGTTATTGCTATTATATAATGACATTATTTAAGAAAAAAATACTTACTTTTCTTAAATAATGTCTTTGTATAACGGCAGATTACTGTTCTTCCACCGGTTGCGGTATGCTTCTTCTTCATTTGATGTACTACGTATGCATATGGGACTTGTGTCCCCAAGCATACCTAGTACATCAATGCTTTGAAATGGAAGCAATGGAGAAAAGAAAGTCTCTGTTGCTCCGTTTTCTCTCTTTTTTTTTTAATTGTAAAAAAAAAAAAAAGTTTTGGGGCACTTTATACCAATGGAAGAAAGTCCGGGCAACCGGACCTTTTTCCATTGGTATATTTTGGGATTTACAACAGGCATACTTGTTGGGCTGGGCCAATCAGTGTGCACGTTTTCCGATAGTAATATGGAGTCATTGTATAATAAGCAGTTTATTACATAAAAGGGTAACATTTAACATTAAATTATATATTCTGGCTCTAGAAGACATAACAATCTGTAGTATTTTGAACAGTAGTGCACAGAGAAAATCATTACAAAAAAGAGGAAATGCTATATCTAAGGCCTTTTATTTACAAGTAAAAAAAAAACTAAAAAGAAAAAAAAATAAATAAAAAACAATGTATTAGCAGGTATAAAAACTGCCAGCAAATGTAGTAAATGTTAAATAAATAGAGTTAGCTGCTTTTATCCTTATCTCAATAGTAACAGGAAGGTACAGTATTTGTTGATTAACAATTATTTTAATAGTATTAAAAAGCTGGGTCTGGATAATCATCTTAAGGAACATTAGGAAATGGACATACTCAAACCACAGTTCAAACAGTTCATTACTTTTCAGTAACAGGTTGCCTTAGTTACAAATATTTGTCAAATAACTCAGTGAAAAGGAAGTCTGAGCCTTCTAGCAAAGTGTATGAAGCACTGCCAGTTGTCGATCTATCTATCTATCTATCTATCTATCTATCTATCTATCTATCAACCTACCTATCTTCATTAAAACATACTTTAGGGTGGGTTATTCACTGCACCATAATAATAATGTAGGGTTCTGCCGTAGAACCCCGATCTCCAAAATATTCTGTTGTAGTCACACAAACTCAGACTAAAGAGAAAAGGGATATAATGAAACTTACCTTTCCATTCCCAACAATATGTTAAGTAATGGCACATTCTGCTCTTTTGCTCTTCTAGTTGCCTACCAGCTCACATGACTTACACAAGATCATTCAGTTTAATAATACATTAGTGGTAAGTAAGTATATTATCTCATCTAATGGACACTTTCTTGCTCCCTAAATTTAAAAATAAATAAGACTTTTTTTTTAAAAGATAAAATCTAGCCTTAAAATGATGTCAGTCATACCCAACAACTAGGTCAGGTCTTCTATTATTTGGTCATTATAAATACAAAACAAAACAATGTAATGTATTACATAAGTGCACATGACACCAGATAACAGTAAGCAATAAATTCAGAATACAATCAGCATCTGCAAAAGCTGTACTAAGTGCTAACAGTTAAACAGACAATGCCCTCAAACATACAGGTTATTTGACTTTATTTAACATGCTTACATTAAGGCAGAAATGCATTATATGGAGAACACTAGTGCTGATGTGATGTTCTTCCATGGACCAAGTAAAACATTGTCAGACTAAGCACCGGAGAAGATAATAGTACATCAGTTGCATTGCACTGAAGTACCTTGATGGATCTTTGACTGGTTATGAAGAGCTGTTTAAGACTAGATTTCTTAAAATTGAAGGGACAAGAGAATTCCATCCCCAAGCAGGACTATTCCACTTTTGTGGAAGATCTATCAGATTTTTCAAGATGCAGCAAAACTATTGATTCTTTTAATAAAATCCTTTTCTTTGAAATCTGATACAGAATAGCAGTTGTGAAGTTCAGGAAGGATTTTAAGCTCTGAGTTTGACAATTAACTAAAAACTGTTTGTGACTGACACAACCCATGCAAAGATAGAAAGAGGTAGGAGCCAATTTTAGAAGGATGGATTTGACAAAATGAGCCTTACAATCGCAAAAGAGATATGGATGGAGGACAGAGAGAAAGAGAGTAGCTTTGTCTTTCCACGTTTGGCAACCTCTTGACCACTGACCTTCTCTGAAATACCTTACATCAACTGAACCAGTTTTCTTTGATTTGTTCTGGAGTTTAAATTAATGCTTATAAACTCCTGTCATGGACGTTTCATGAATTAGCCATTTGCTGTATTCTGGGAAGCTTATAAGGAAAACTTGTGAACTACAAAATTATTGAGTACTATGGCTGAAGGAAAAAACAAACAAGTCCTTGTTTTGGTCAGTTTAGAAATTGCTGCTGGCTATGCTCTGCAACTTTTAAGTCAATAAACTCTTACAAAGGTAGCTGCTTGAACTATCTGCTTGGTACAAAACACCGTGAAGGGAATTTGAAGGTGGTCAGACTGTAAAATACTGCAGCTTAGTAGCTGTTGCCATTTGCCCTGATTATATAGCAGACACTGCAACAAATCAGGTTCATATTATGTTATCGAAACTTTAAAAGTTCAAACGCTATATGGTCAAACACATATGTTCAAGCTTTTAAAATTTCAAACACAACAGAAAAAAAATAAAAAACAGAAAAGCCTACCTAACGGTTGTAAGCAGGGATGCAAGCCCCCCTGCACCCTCACGTGGGGGGACTGCACCACCCACATCCCCCAGTCTTTAAATATACCAACTCCAAGGCTGCACTACAGTGCAGTAAAGGGAAATCTTTTCTTTCCACACTGAACAGAGATCTTCGTTAACACGTTCGAACTTTTAAAAGTTCGAACATATGGGTTCGACTATATAGCATTCGGAATTTTAAAAGTTCAACAATGTAATATGGAACCAACAAATCAAACTACTCTTTCTAGGACCAATTTTTACATTTTCAAGTGAAATTATAAACTGGAGTGGGAGTCCATGTAGCCAGTGAAATGTGGACTTTAACAATCAACCTATAAGCATAAAAGTGCAACATATTTGGACAGGAGCAGCTACTACTGTTTTAATTATATAGCCTGGTTGATTTCTGAGAAATCTAAACAATGTCTTGCACTTCAAACCAAATTATACAAATTATACTGAAGCTAACCTATTTGGCATTACTTAGAATATTTTAACCAGAGGTCACTTAGATGCAAACTTCTATTATATTATTCCCTTAGTTTTAACCTAACTGCTGCAGTAGAATATGGACATAACAGAGTATTGCATTTCAGCAAAATGATATCATACTCATTGACACAGTTTTTTTAAGTAAAAAAGACTGAAGCTATTCTAATATGTCAATTCACCCTTTGGTGTAGAATATGAGCTACTGTTAAGACTCCTGTATTTGTTAAAGCATTTACACTGCTTTGACTGTGTTCACAATAACTATGTTACTGAATTAAACTTACACACCTTGTAATGTGACTCACTTTAGTGTCAAGAACATAATTCAGCAGCTGGGAACTGGTGGCAGAGTATGTGAGTAGACTGTGTCTTGGTGCTTAAGACAGCACTACATACAAACTCATGCTTTATATACATCCTGCATAAAAATGGCAATACCATGAGTTTTCTAACTCTAAATATTTCTGGATGCAAAGATTTTTTGGTATCATCAATTATATTTAAGCAGGAAACTATAACACATACTCCCCATGTCAGCTATACTTCTCTACAACGTCTTTAGCTGGATTTAGTTCATACTAGGAGTGACGTCTCCTCTCTGGGCCAGTAATCAAGGAACCCCAATTCCACCACTGACACTGAAGAGGGACATTCACCTGGTACAAAAATGGATACACCCAGTATTTCCAGATGCAGCTCTCTGCATCAAGCAAAATTTTCCTTAAGATCACACAGGGAACACACTCATCCTGGGGTCTGGGTTTCTCTCTCTGTCTCTCCCCAGGTTCCCAGAAAGGCTCCTCACTGGCAAAGATGTTGAGTTAAGTCCTCATACGAATGTTCAAGCCAAGTCATCCAGCACCCTCTCTGTGAAGCCAGTGTTTCCTATCCCTGTCCCAAGCAGCTGACACACACACTCTTTGAGATTTGATTTGCACAAACACACATGCACACAGACCTGGGAAAGGTTGGCACAGGTTTACTAGCTATTTCCACTTCTGCACAGAGTATAAGATAGCTACTGCCACCAGACACTTCCAAATGAGCTACTGTAAGACTCTTACAAGGTTACCCAATTATACTGAGTGAAATTAATATAATACAAATGGTAGTTTGATCAATACACTAAGGTTTTTAGGAGTGAACACAGAGTCACCAAACAGATATGAGTACTCTTAAAGGTTAAGATATTCTCTAAAGGACCAGCCACAATGAAAAGTTTAAATATATTTAATAATAAACAAGAAAAGAACATGGAAATACTAAATATCTATTTACAATAAACACCAGAGTTTCAACCACAAGAAATATTAAAATAACACAGATGGATAGATTAACACAGATACATACAAACAATACTTAACTAAAGTCACTATATTTTCCTGATTATTCTAAAGTGTTATTATTCCCTGCTCACTTACTAGAGCAAGGCAAGATGAAGTAGGTAAATGATCCTTCGATATCAGGTTCCAAAAACAGACTACCATGAGACTTCAGCCTAGCCTAGTATTAAAATATAATTTTTCCCTTAGATTACAGAATGACATCATATACATCTGGTTATCTGACTTCTGGATCCCATGCAACCACCCTTGGCTACAAGCTTTCAGGATTTAGCACATGGATGTCAATAGTGTATACACACACACACACACACACACACACACACACACACACATACACACACACACACACACACACACACACACACAGCCTTGCTAAGATCTGCTGCAGCTCCTGGAAGTCATAAAACCATACAACACTTCCAATCTTCCTACAGGAGCTAATAAACTATACTTCTTAAAGACACTGCTTCTCCGTCTTCATTCAAAACTGTGAGATAACATCTTTATGGCCTAGGCACAGTAATTTAATTTCAGAACATTTTTTAAAGTCAGGTGGACTGAGAATGACCTCTTTTCTTCCAGTATCCTCTTTTACAATTTATTCATTTCAACAGTTATAATGCAGTTTGACATATAAGAGTATTTCTTTTTCTGTCCAGCAGAAAAGACTATTGATACATTTTTACCACAAGCAACTTTACAACTATATTTCCAACACAAGCATTTGTACAAGTCAGTTTGATATTCAAATAACATATAATTCTTTAGTACATTTCAGTTAACTGTGTTGCCATATGTTACACATCCACTGCCCAACTTCTCTTGGCACAGCTGGCTCTACCTCACATCATCACAATAGGATGATAAGAATAAGTAACAGTGGTCAACATGTAACCATTCTCTCCATTGCCATTAATCTTAAAGACTGTGAATAAACTTTTTAATTCTATTTAAAAATATGCTTTTCATGCTTTCACAGTCAACACGTCCAGGTCTAATTTATTTTTCTGACATGGCTTTTTGATATTTTTCAGACTAGAATTTTACCTATGGCACAGCTCATTCATTGTTTTATAATAGTAATATCTATGATTTTGTATGATTTAGTTGTGTGTGCGTGTGTGTGTTTGTGTGTGTGTTTGTGTATATGTGTGTTGCTGTATGCATGTATGTGTGTGTGTGTGTGTGTGTGTGTGTGTGTGTGTGTGTGTGTGCCTGTTTGTACCAGTGTGTGTGTGTGTGTGTGTGTGTGTGTGTGTGTGTGTGTGTGTGTACGCGTGATGCATGGGCCAGGCCACTAGTGTAAGCTTTACTTCCTTCAGCTCTGATAGACGTACTGTGAACCAGTGTGTGATCCAGTGACATACTAGTTAACTGATAATGAGGTCTTCTCATTGGGGCCATAGCTGCCTCCAAGTCATTTTCTCACTGTCACATTTATTGACTGACCTGCGTAAGTCAATTGCCATAAGCAGTGAGCCCTTTTCTGAATCTTAGGATATATTTTGTTGATCTAATATTATTCAGTGCTTGGCCTGGTTTCCTATTTCACTTTTCAGAACAACATATCACTGCCCAAATAAAACTGTTATGCTAATATTTCAGAAATGGACTGTTTTTCAGAACCAGAATTAAACTAAACATATTGTTCTTTATTATCTGTTCTTCTGCTGGCTTATTTCACTAAATGCCAATGATTTTTGTATACCTTGATGGAAAAGGACCCCATTTCTAAGTCAGGGCATAACTAAAGTTCACGTAGCAATAATGCTTCAGTCTTTGATATTAGCCAGGAGTGCTTTAAAGCCATGCCATGAAAATGATACAAAGTGGCAGACCATGAACAATTCTTTGATTATTTCATCATACTGCTCCTACTAGATATGCGCAATTTCTGCCCCCTATTGGCGAACGACATACTTAGTACACACCATATGATGTATTACTCTGAAATGCTGAGTATCTGCAGAAGACATCTTACTCAGTCAAAACACCAAAGACTATTGATCACTGCTCTACAAATATTTTATTTTACATATATGTGTATATGTATACATATATATATATATATATATATATATATATATATATATATATATATATCTATACATATACATACATATATACACACACGCACGCACACACACATATATACATATACCCACATATACATATGTGTGTATGTATATATATATATATATATATATATATATATATATATATATATATATACATATAGATCCATATCAGATCCACGACAGAACACTTAGCCGATGACCAAATCACCGAGACCACATCGCCGACACAACACATCTCCAACAATGGTAAGTATAACTAGTGCAGAATAGAAAGTATTCCCATTTCCACAATAAAATAAAAAAAACAAAAAGAAATGTGTATAGAAGGGGGGCAAGCCCCCTGCACCCCCCACCCCCTATACTTAAATATACCAAATCCGAGATTGCATCACATTGCAGAAATGGGAATACATCTTGTTCCACACTACTTATGCTTACCATTGTCGGAGATCTGCTCTATCAGCGATGTGATCTCGGTGATCTGGTCATTGGGTAAATGTTCTTTCATGGAAATGATGGGTTCCTATCTATCTATATATATATATATATATATATATATATATATACATATATATATATATATATATATATATATATATATATATATATATATAAAACACACACACACACAAACACACACACACACAGACACACACACACACACACACACACACACACACACACACACACACACACACACACACAATGCATAACTTAAATCAGTGATCTGCTTAGTTATTATTTATTCAACTTAAAAATAAAAGGCCATCCACTATAGCAATGTGTCTTTGTTTAGAGGCAGAAGTGTCAGAATAACTGGATTGCTCAAAGTTATGCAAAAGAGACTCCACCTCAGAAATACATAATAAATCAATCTCAAAGGGGCTTAATAAAGAAACGAGGAGTAAGAACAAATACTAAAAAGCTAATTTTTAATTAAAATTTGCTACATCTACATCAGCAAAGGACTCATAAGGCATTCTGCTTTACCTACTAAAGAATGTCAGAAATAATCTCCATCATGAGTCAAACCCTGACTATATAATTAACATACTAGCATATAAATTCAGCTCCAACTTCTCTGTTTGTCACCTCCAAATTTTCTGCTACAAAGTATCCTATTTATACCACCTTGCCCACCAAGAGATTGCCTCAGAAGAGATACCAAAAGCCGTGTCCAGGATAAAAAACACTGAATCTAAACAGATACTTAAAATAATCTCTGGGACAACAAATATTACCCCTAATGGTTTAGACAACATACAAGGCAACTTTCTGTTCATTATGAAAACACTCCCTACAGTAAGACATCGTTAAACTATTCAGCCACAGTCTCTTCAAGGTATATGTAAAAGCATCCTGAAGAAATGAGACAGACCACACCACAGACCTTGTTAAATGTATACCTGTCAGCCTCATAAACATCATTTCCAAGGTGATTTTCTTTTATTTAGTCATCTGTTGACAAAGTTAGGCACACTATGCTAGTGGACTCTTCCAAGGAGACCTGAAGTGCTATTTATACTATTAAGGGAAATTTGGTCACAGCATCAAGAAACTTCAACTCTCCGGAGATGCTAGATCACATCGGAGAGCTCCTATAGCAGCAAGGAAGAGGCTTAAGGGAAGCAACAGCATGGAGGAGGAGAGAAAAGCTATGGAGAGTTTGGAGGTGAGAAAATGAGAATTTGGAGAAAAAAATGTTCAGTACAGAGCATCAGAATGTTAACAAAGATTCCTGAGTAGTAGATGATACAAATGAGCAGAAAGGATTAAGCGAGTCTGTTGCAATGGTGCAGATAACTTTTTCAGAAGTACTAGGGCTGGTAATGTGGAGAAGGAACCATGTGAAATGACAGAAGAGAATGCCATAGTTAAAACTTACACAGCAGTGACAGAAAGTAAAAGAGGAAAGCAGCAACAAAATGAGAAGATGTCTGGCTTTGCAGCAGCACCCAATGTAATAAAACATGCAGCAGTGACAGCCGGCAAAAAAGGACAGCAACAATAAACTATAAGTAAAACTGTTTTTAAAAAGAAGAAAAGACCAGTTGTGAGAATAAGAACAAAAAAATGACACCATGGAAGACAAATATTATGTATGTGACAATCAGGTAACTAAAACTCAATAAATTCAGTCATTTATACATACTGGGACAGAGACTTTTTTTGACTTAGCATCTCAAACTGAGGGACAGATGATGACATTTTGGGATATGTGTAACAAAAAGGAGGACATTTGTCTGTGAAACAATTATTTGTTTTCTGGCAGCAACGTAGAACCAAAGAAATTGAAAAAGAGGATGTTAAAAATGAATGCAAGGCTTGTATTAAACCATTGATAACAATGTAAAAGTTAGAGAGGAGAGAAACCTATGGAATGGAATGCGGAGGTTGGAAGTTGGTTTGAAATGTAAAAAATAAATGGTGAATCACTTGTCAAGTTTTATTTTGTAGCTGGTCATAGAGGGACATTAAGATATGCTGGCTAGCCTAAATTATGTTTCTTTTGTGGGAATTTCTCTTTAATTAATCATTATGACAAGGTACATTGTACCCAGTGTGGGGAGAAATGACATACGGTAAGAAGATGCGTGCCTGAATGCAGACTGTATAAAAAAATGGGTTAGTTTTTGATGGATCATCAAGAACAAAGAGTAAAATAATTAAAAATGAGGGGAAAGGGAAGAAATCAGATGTGAGGA
Source organism: Protopterus annectens (assembly GCF_019279795.1). NCBI lineage: Eukaryota > Metazoa > Chordata > Ceratodontiformes > Protopteridae > Protopterus > Protopterus annectens. The sequence goes on from NC_056731.1 coordinate 229,505,175, forward strand.
AGGACAACAAGAGGCTGGCAGAAAGAGTGAACTAGATGAAAAAGAAAACTGTAGAAGAAGTAAAAAATATGATGGAGAAAAATGAGGAGTGAGATACCATGCAGAAAAAAAAGAGTTCAGAAGAACAGACTGACACTAAAAATTTGTTGTAATTCTAACCAGTGAAAAATCTGATTCTAAGGATCAACAATATGGGAAAGAGTAAAAACAAGAAAATTACAATTTTAGAATATTTCCCCTCAATTTAAAAAGAAGGAAAAACAACAGAGTATTTTTAGTAAATGGGAACAGTATTCTTAATGTTGCAAGAAGGATAGAGATACTGAAATGGTGTGCTAAATGTGATGTATATGTTAGTCTTTTTAGAGGATATAAAATTCTTGACAAATGACGAAAGACTGCAAAAAGACAAAAATTTGGGCTGGAAATATAATGTGGAGGTTTGGAAGTGAAAGTTGATCTAGAGTGACTGTACTTTGTGAAAAATTACTGAGAATACTAGATGTAACAAGGTTGGGAAGGGTAATTGTGACGGATGTGAGGTGGAGAGAACATGTTTATATAACTATAGCATTATATGCATAAGTAATTTGCAAGGAAAGAGATAATCTGTTTCATCAAATATTAGACTATGTGGTGGCTAACATGAATGTTATAATTGCAGCAGACTAACTGTGATTAAAGGAGAATATGTAAAAATAAAGGGAAAGATGTAAAAAATATACAGGAAGTGATAAAATATGGAAAACAAGCTGTGTGGAACAAAAGTGAAATGACTTATGGAAGGGACACTTGGATCTGAATTTGATTATTTAATACTATCAGAAGGCTTGGGGTTAGCTGATGGTGACACAGGTGTGAGTATATTAAAATAGGAAAGGGAATAAAAAGAATACAGGAGAAATTAGAGGATGAAATTGGAGAGTATGACGTATTAGAGTTATGGAAGGATTATATAATTCTGCAAAATATGGTGTGAATGGTAGACTGAATTTAAAAAGAAGTATAAAAAGTACTTTTTTCTATTGCAGGATAGCCTGAAGTATGGGAACATTTGTAGAACTATATTAAAGAATTTAGAGAATAATACAAGAGAGAATTATGATATGGAAAAAGAAACATATAAAAGAAACCTAAAAAAATATGGCATTACTGTTTAAGCAGAAATATTATTTTCATATTTGGGTAAAACAATAAAGAGGAATACTAGCATAATGAGGTAAATGAAAAATGTAAGAGAAGAAGTAAAAAGAACACAAGAACAAATTATGAGCATTGTAGTGCAATGTAGAAAATATGCATAAGAGTTAAAATAAGGAAAATAAGAGAACTGAAAGTAAAACAATCCAGAATGAATTAAGGAAGAATTTGGAAAAGAAATTACTATGAGTGAATTGGATGAATTACTTAGGAAAGTAAATGCTGATCCAGTATCAGGCCCAGATGTTATAGCATATGACATGTACAAGAATTGGCAAATAGAATATTTTGTATATGTACTGAATAAATGGCTGAATGTAATGTTTGTTGATATTAAAATTTATGTGGAAGAAAGATGAGAAGAATGAAATAAAAAAAGAAGGCTCATCACACTAAATAACACAGACTGACAATAATACAAAGAAGAATAAAACTAAGATGAGGGATATTATGGAAGAAAGTATGCATGTTGTAAAGGAGAAGGCATATCATGAATTGTTATTGGTTGTGAGAGAAATTCTGGGTAATATTACAGGTAAAATGGGCGTTATTAAATGTACTGCAGGTGATATCTACAAGGCATTTGATACAGTATGGCATGATGCTTTGCGGGATATTATGAAGTATGGAATTGGTAATATAATTAGGAGATTGTATATGTCAGCATAAATATATTACAGTGAGAGTGTTAGTAAATTGGTGGCTGAGAAAAGAAATATGCATGACATGTGATATAAGATAGGATGTCCCATGATTGAAATACTGTTTAGATTGGGAATTAATGTGATAGTGAGTGAGGTAGCTTATAAAATGAAAGATGCTAGACATTTGGTGCAAAAGGAGGTGATTTTGGCATAGACAGGTGATTTAGTTGTAGTTGATAAGAACAAATTATGGATGAGGGAAGTGTTGGTTTGTCTGAATGGGTGTTTAAAGGAAATGACCTCAAATAAAGATAAAAGTAAGGTTGATGAGATGAACATTATGTGTATGATATTTTTCAATAAATTAAGTGTCTTTGCTAGGAATAAGATTTGAGAAAAATGATGAAGTTGTGATGCAATGGATTTGATAAAATAAATGAAATAAATATATCTTCTGTGGAGGATGTATGGACTAGCATTCAGGAAAAAAAGGGATTATCTGGTGAATTCTGTACTAATGGGGAAAAATCATACATGGCAAATTTTTATCTGTTCCCAGAAAAAATATGAAAAGGAAATTGTGCAATTGGTGTTTTCTTTCACATGGGGGTTCAAGATTAAACCCAGTGAAAAGAGATATACGACTATAGATGAAGGGTGATTGTGGTTACTAAATCCAATTGTTTATTCTGCTTCTTTAAACTTGTATATAGTATTAAAGTGGGTAAAGGAAGGGAATAATAATCGAATAATGAGAATGTTTTAATATATATAATATAATATAATATACACAAAAGTCTGGGAGATAGTGAGAATAAGAAAACAACAAAAAGAACATGTACATGAAGAAAATTAAAATTATCAAGAAAAAAATACTGACATCGAAAAGTTAACGATACAGAGAAAAACAGAAGGATGTGGTATAATAAAGTGGAACAACTATATTATGGAAATTCATGAGAAATTTACCAGAAGTGGTTAAAGCCATTAAAGTAAGGAAAAATAGTGTACCAATATAGAAGTGTTTCAGGATTTTCTATGCAGACTAATAATAAATAAGTTATCAGTAAAGGGAAATATGCCATCTAAAAAGAATGCTGTAACATTGTGTTTATTTTGTGGGAAGAAGAAACAACACAGCAAGTTTTTGTGAAACTCTGAAAAACATGAAGACTTTTTTTGAGAATATTAATAGCATAAACATTAAAAATAAAAAATAATATGTATGGATATTATAAGAATAGGAAGAATGAATATGTAAGAAGGGTGAATAATAATTTATTTTATGTAATACGAGTTATTTGGAATAAAAGACTGAATTAAATTTTATTTAATGAGAAATGGATTTTGGTGGATATACAGTGAAAAATCAGATTATGGTTGTGGAAGTAAAAGTGGTGGTCAATTATGAAAAAATAACAATACGGATGTTATAAGAAAATGTTAAATAGTAAAAAAAAAAAAAGAAATGCATACATATGTACCTGCAAATATGCACCTTTTGTAAATATGTAAATCATGTTTTTTGTTAAATAAAACACCCCTACTCTTTTTGATAGGTGCCATAGGATCTTTTACATCCACATAAACTACTTCTAGCTTAAGCAGATGGGACTTTGGTTTAGTGTCTCATCCAAAGGAGGACACAATCATCAATGCAATTACCTAATATGGAAAGAGAACCCACAGCCTTCTGTACCAAAGGTGAGTGTGCTACCTGTTGCACCACTGACACTGCTAATGGAAAGTATCATAAATGATTCATTAATAGGGGCACAAAGAACTTATAAACCAGAGACCCAAACAAATCTGGTTTTGTAAAAGGTAGACCGTGCCTATTAAACTTGGCTGGCTTTTTTTTTTTTTTTTTTTTTTTCAAATATAATTTTTACTGCATTTTCCTCTTTTTTTCTTAATACAAAAAATAAAAAGTAATAAAACAGAAATATATAACGACAAGATACAAGAAATATAAATTTACAACAGACATTATAACATATACCGGACGTATACCATCAGTGTTCAGTTTATAATATGCAGAATTTGCTAACATTTTAAACTGTTCACATTAAATTGTATGTCAAAAATCTACTCAAGATATTTTAATCTTAATATAATCTGTCAATAAACTGTTTCATCAAAATATTAAAGCCTACCTAACTTAAGTTGTATATTGTAATAACTATGTACACTGTGAACAGTTGATGTCACCTCTGATGTTCAGTATATTTGCATTTCCTAGACCTTTCCCAATTTACAATGAATACAAGTTTTGCAATACTTATTTTCTTTTATTTTTCCTTATTTGTGTAGTGTAGTAGTGATGTTGTAGTCCCTTGTCTATAGACTGGTTTTACCTTAAGATTTCTATAAGTGTTTTCCAATATTTCTGGAAATAAGATACTTTTTTTTGTTGGCCTCTTGTGATTAGTTTGCTGGCTAATATGTATTTCATAGCCATTCCTTTAAATTCTTCCCATGCAATTTTAGTTCTATCTAGCCAATTTTGGGCTATGTATGACTGCATCATTGCACACAATGTCACTATGATGTGTTTGTTTTCATATGAAAAGTTGGTGGGGAATACGTGTAAGATTGCAATTTCCCATGACAGAGTAGATTTAGTGTATCCCTTTTTTTCTAACTTAGTTCTTAACAAGCACCATAATTTGTAAACATTCTTACAGTTCCAGAAAATATGAAGGGTATCAGCTGTGCTATTTGGACATGTGGAACAAAAAGGAGAGAGAGAAGGATTGATTTTACTTAGAAAGAGTGGTGTGTGGTAGGCATTGTTGTTAATAATAATTTGGGTATAAATTTTTTGAGGGGAGTTAATTTCAAGGTAAGGCCGGACATTTGCAGGACATTTTTGGTCCACAGTAATGTTATTATTTTTTCCTTCCCAATATTTTGAGTATAAGAGTACATCTTGGTATTTAATCCTTGTTATTAATTTATATGTGTTTGATAGCATTTTGGATCTCAAAAGCAATAAGTTAATAATTTGTTGGTATAGCTGCATATCTTGGTAGTCTAGTTTAACAATTGTAGTAATTGTGTTGATCAGGTGTAGTATTTGGTTGATAATAGTGTTAAAGTCTTTGTTTACTTTTAATCTTTGCCTTATATTTTCAATTGAAAGGTTGTTGCCTTGATAGAAGTCCTATACAGTGGTATTTTTAATTAGTGGGTATTGATTCAGGTTTAGCATAGTGTTAGTTAATTCAATATTAGGGTTTAAGTGTATAGGTTGTGCTAGTAACAAAGTATCCTTAAGATTTAGGGAGGATACGAGCTTTTGAAACATTAATGTATTTCTTATAATTATGGGGTGGATTTTAAAATACCTCAGTGTCTTAGAGTTTAGAAAGGGTATTGCTTTAGGGTTTAAATTTGATGAAATTAGATGATTATATTTTAATCCAGATTGGATACCATGCTTTGTTAGATGATTCAAAATTTGCTATTTGTATAATTTGCCTAGCATTTATGATGTCATAGTATGTTTGAAAATTGGGTAATCCTAGGCCACCTTTCTGTTTAGGTAATGTTAATCTAGAGTATTTTACTCTTGTATTTTTTGGATGCCAAATACATTCCCTAATAGTGTTTCATGTTTGGAAAATAAGTTATTTGGTATATTTTAATTAATAGCATTAAAGTGAAACAGTAATCTTGGGAGAATATTCATTTTAACTATAGAAACCTTAGAAAGTGGAGCTAGGTTAAGATTTAGCCATCATTTAGTGTCTTCTATGATGTTAGCCCACGTTGTAAAACAGATTATTTTCAGTAAAATCAGACTGGGGATGAGTGAACATGATGCCCAGATATTTGAGATTGTAGCTGACATTAATTTCAGTTTCAGGGAAATAGAATTACTTGTGTCCTGAAGTATTCAAAGGGAATACGATTGATTTGTTTGGATTAATGGCATAATTAGATATTTTTGAAAATTTTCAAAAAAGTATAAGATCTTGTTTAAATCGGTATTAGGGAATTTGAAGTAAATATTAATGTCATCAGCGAAACCTCTATATTTTATTGGGATTTTTGAAATAATCATAAAATATTGGTAAGCTCTTTGCGATATTTTAAGGAGGAGAGTTTCAATGTATATATAAATATATATATATATATATATATATATATATATATATATATATATATTAAAAGTACAGTTGTGTACACTTACCATAAATGTAGATGTTTGAGTGTATTCACTGTTGCAGTCATCACATTTGGGTTATCTGCTTGCAGTAGCCCTCAGTCGGCCTGATTAACAAAGTCTTGTGTCCTGCATCGGTTGCTATCACATCTTCCATGATGTCAGGTAGTCAGGGGTATAAACCATGCATCCGATGCCATTACATCAGTTTTTCTTGTCCCAGATGTCAGGTGCCCCCCTAATGGGAAGCGATAACATATATAGATTTATATATATATATATATATATATATATATATATATATATATATATATATATATACACACACAAGGTTATACCTCCAACAAAAAAAGCAAATACACCAAAAAGTTTTTAAGCATAGTAAAGGAGAGTAGAGGTACAGCCAAAAGAAGCCAGGGGGCTGGAGGGAGGGTAACCAGGAATGCAACAGCAAATACAATCGACCATCTACATTTATGGTAAGTGTACACAACTGTACTATGTTCATCGTGTTTCACTGTTGCAGTCATCACATTTGGGTAGATTCCCAAAGCTAAGGATGAGAGGAGGAATTTAGATAGCATTAGGACCAGCTATAAGGCCCTGCAAGACTGCAGGGGCAAAGCCAGCTCTGGATTTAGAGAAAATTGGCAAATGGTAATGCTTGGTGAAAGTATGTACAGAACTGCAGGTAGCAGCTTCTATGATTTCCCTGCTAGGTACACCTCTGAGAAATGCTGTAGAGGTAGATGCAGCCCTGGTTGAATGGGGTCTAATCCCCTGTGGGATAGGTTTTCCATGCTGCTTATAGCAGAAATTAATGCAATGGCCTATCCATTTAGAAATTATTGTTTTGAAATAGCCTTCCCCTCTGCCCCTGCAGCAAATGCCACCAGTAGTTGTTCAGATTTCCTTTGAGGTTTAGTCCTGTCCAAGTAAAATCTAAGTTGTCTGTGCACATCTAAGGAGTGCAGTATCCATTCCCCTTTGTTCTGTGGATTAGAAAAGAAGGTTGGCAAATGAATGGACTGATTAAGAGCCAAAATGGATACCACCTTGTGCATGAAAGAGGGATTGGTCCTGAGGGACACCCTGTCCGCATGAAAGATGATGAAAGGCTCCACTGTCATAAGGCCCTGTAATTCAGATACCCTTCTTGCTAAAGTGATTGCTAAAAGGAAAGCTGTTTTCCAAGAAAGGAATTTTAACTCTGCAGTTGCAGCTGGCTGAAAAGCAGGAAGAGTGAGCTTTTCCAATACAAAATTAATGTCTCAGGCTGGAGTTGGGGCTCTCCTGGGTGGTTTTACGTTTTTGGCCCCTCTGAGGAACTGCTTGAGCAGTGGGTGAGAAAAGAAGGGTGGTTACATGTTGTAATGAGCTGAAATGGCTGAGGCATGAATTTTGATGGAGGAAAAGGAAAGGCCCTTGTGAAGCATCTCAGTTAAGTATTGAAGAATCTGAGGTAAACTGGCTGCTGCTGTGGCCATCCCTTGAGTTTGGTTCCAGGCACAGAATCTTTTCCATTTTTCAGCATAAGATTTTCTAGTACTAGGCCTCCTTGCATCCAAAATGACATCCAGCACTTGTTTACTGAGGGATGGTAACGGAAATATTAGGTAATTAGCCAGGCTGCCAGGTTTAGGGTTTGAAGCTGGGGGTGCAGAATCTGGCTCTCTTGCTGAGATAGCAGGGTAGGGGTCTGAGGTAGGTGCCATGGGGCCAGCTGAGACACACTGCGCAAGAGGGGGTACCAGTGTTGGTGTGGCCAGTCTGGTGCAATCAGTATCATCCTTGGTTTGTCCTGTTTGATTTTTAGTTGTACTTTGGAGAGGAGAGGCAGAGGAGGAAAGGCATAAACTGATAAATTTTTTTCAGCTGAAGGACAGCACATCCACTTTCCAAACTTGTTTGTGGGGAATCCTTGTTCAGAATTTGTCCAGTTAGTAGTGCTGGGGGGAGGCAAACAGGTCTATAACTGGGATCCCTCATTTGTTGATCAACGTGTTAAAAATCTTTGGTTCCAGTTTCCACTCGTGTGGGTCCATGAGATTTCTACTTAGTTCATCTGCCACTGATATTTAGTTTTCCTGGCAGGAACTGAACCTGTAGATGAACTTGGTAGCTCAAGGCTGTGTTCCACAGAGCCATGGCTAATCTGCAGAAGGGGTAAGAATGGGTACCCACCTGCTTGTTTATGTACCACATAACAGTGGTGTTGTCCGTCTTTACCATTAATTGTCCTGGAGGAATGTGGTTCTTGAAGGCTGTCAGAGCATTCTCTACAGCTAACATTTCTTTTTGATTGATATGCAGGTGCATTTGACTTGAGTTCCATTTGCCCTGAATGCACTTCCCTGCCAGGTGAGCCCCCCATGCATAGTCTGATGCATCTGTTGTTAGGGTTTGGGCAGGAGGGGGTAGAGTGAATGGTAGACCCTTGTTTTGGTGGCAGGCCCCTGCCCACCAAAGGAATTCTAACCATAGGCACGGTATGATAGGAATCATTGCTTCTAGATCCTGAGAATGTTGACACCATAGGCTTTTTAGATACTATTGAAGTTTCCTCATATGCAGTCTTGCATATGGAATTAGCAGAATGCACGAGGCCATGAACCCCAAGGCTTGCAGTATTTGCCTTGCAGATAGCAGGGTTTTTGTGGCCACTAGTTTGAAGTAAGTTGTCAAATGAATTTGTTTCTCTACCATGAGGAAAGCCATCTGGGAAGTTGTGTTCAAACTTGCTCCCAGGAATATAATTTGTTGACAGGGTACCAGCTGTGATTTCTTTTCATTTATGGTGTACCCCAGACAAGTTAACACCTTTTGTACAAGTGCCAGATGATTCAGACGTATGTCCTGGCTTTCTGCCTGAATTAGACAATCGTCCAGGTATGGGTATATTTGAATATTTCTTTGCCTGCAAAAAGCAATGACTGGAGCTAGGCACTTTGTGAATACCCTGGGTGCAGTAGATAAACCAAAGGGCAGTGCAGAGAACTGATAGTGCATGTAGCCTGCTTTGAAGCATAGGTATCTTCTGCAAAATTCCCTGATTGGGATGTGCAGGTAGGCTTCCTTTAAATCAAGTGTTGCCAACCAGGCATCTTTGCCTAGCACAGGAAGCAACTGGTGAACCGTAAGCATCTGGAATTTTGGAATCTCCAAAAAGGTATTTAAGGTAGACAGGTCCAGAACAGCACACCATGAGTTGCCTTTTCTGGGTACCAGGAAAAGTCTTGAGTAGAAGCCTTTTCCCTTTTCCTCTTCTGGTACAGTTTGAATAGCTTTAATGCTTAAGAGAGAGAGTACTTGCTTTTGAGCCTCTGCCCACTGATTTGGGGTAGGTCTGGCCAACCGTTTGGGGTTGGTAAAGTGTGGAAGTAGAATCTGTATCCTTGGAAAAACTATATTTAAAACCCATTTGTCCTGGGTAATGAGTTCCCAGTTTTTTTGCATGTAGAGCAATCTTTCCCCCTAAAGGAGCAGTCAGTTCAGAAGTGCTTGGAAGTTTTAAAGTTAAGTCATTGAGACAGCTTACCATAGGGGGAGTCTTACTACTCCCTGATTTGGAAGTGGGAGCCCCCCACTGCTTAGTCCTGTGTGTACCCTGGGACTGAAGCCTGGGTGTTCTGCTGGATCTGGGTTTGGACTGAGAAGGCCTGGAAGAAGCAGGAAAGGACCAATACTTAGAGGGCCAATGCCTACTAAATCTGGGAGGTTGTACTTGTAGGAAATCTTTAACAGTTTGCATAGATTTAGCTTTTTCTTCCATCTTTTTAAGAACTTCTTCTGCTTTGTTGCCAAACAGGCGGTCCTGATTTAAGGGAGCATCCAGTAATTTAGCTTTAACATGATCTGGCAAGGATTGCTCCTTAAGCCAGGCATGTCTTCTAAGTACAGACCCAGTGACAGCAGCCCTGTAAGATGCCTCTAGTGAATCAAAACCACATTGCAAAGTATGTTTTCCAACCTGTTTAGCAGAATGGATTAAATCCTGTAAATCCTTATTTTCAGCACAACCAGAACTCAACATAATTTTCTGTTTAAGCAATCCAATAATATGCTGCTGATACTTTAACATATGAAACTGGCAGTTTAAGGCCCTAATGGCCAAAGTTGCAGAAGTGTATACCTTCTTACCCCATCTATCCAGCACCCTGGAGTCACAGAGGGGCTAGGATTTTTTGGCAGTATAAGCCTTAATGCCCTTGGGTCACTGTGAAATGGTCACAGGATCAGCAGTAGAGTTTTTAAAAAGGAATTTGTGAGAGTCAGGAACCTTGTAATATCTATCAGGTTTTCTGGGAGCAGGAGGTAAAGAGTCAGCAGCCAAGCTAGATTCCGAAAAGGCATCATCAGCAATGTCTAGTACAGGAAGGATAGCTAAAGACCTGTGCTAGGGCAGGAGTAAGAAATCTCTAAGCCTCTTTTTAGAATCTTAGTAATCTTGGCTTTCCCAACGAAAATGCTCCCTAAGGGTATGCAAGGTTTCACCAAAAGAGAAATCCTCTGGGGGAGAAGCAGTGGGAATAGAGTCCTCAGCATCAGAATCGTCATAGGTAGATAAGGGTAAATCCTGGTCATCAGAAGAAAAGTACAGTTTTGTACCTACCATAAATGTAGATGTTCGAAGATCTACATTGCTGCAGTCCTAACACTTGGGTAGTCCGCTGTCCCAGTCGGCCCGAATACCAAAGTATATGGCTGACGTCGGTCAAGGCGCATTAGTCTGACATCAGGACGTCAGGGTACAAATGCGCATGACCGACGTCATATCCTCAGTCTTTTCTTGCCCCAGATGTCAGAAGACCCTAAAAAGATAAGGCTAAAACCAAAAAACACCACACACTCCTGCACCAAATATATATACAATATATACAAATTGACAAGAGTATAACCTCACCCACACAACCACCCCTAAACACAGAGGGAAGGAGGGAGGATTGGACTGCAGCAATGTGGATCTTGAACATCTACATTTATGGTAGGTACAAAACTGTACTATGTTCTTCATACCACATTGCTGCAGTCCTAACACTTGGGTAGAATCCCAAAGCAGAGGTAAGGGAGGCTGGCAAATCATAAGGAAGCAGGAGCTGACAACATGCCCTGCAAAATAGCCGTGGCAAAACCAGCCCTAGATTTAGAGTAGAGAGGAAGGTGGTAATGCTTAGAGAAAGTATGCACTGAACTCCAAGTAGCTGCCTCCAAAATATCCTTAGTTGCCACCCCTTAGAAATGCTGTTGAAGTGGCAGTAGCCCTAGTGGAATGAGGCCTAATCCCAGCTGGAATCTCCTTGCCATGATGGGAATAACAAAATGCAATGCAAAACCCAATCCACTTAGAAATAGTTTGTTTTGACACAGGCTTGCCCTGAGAACTCAAAGCAAAAGAAACAAACAACTGCTGAGACTGCCTAAAATCCTTAGTCCTGCTTAAATAATAACGCAACTGCCTGTGTACATCTAAAGTGTGCAAAATCTTTTCCCCTTATTTTGGGGATCTGCATAAAAGGTAGGCAAATGAATAGTTTGGTTTAAAGCCACACTAGAAACCACTTTAGGCATAAAGGAAGGATTAGTACGTAAAGATACCCTATCCTTATGAAAAATCAGGAAAGGCTCAACCGCCATAAGGGCCTGCAATTCAGACACCCTTCTTGCAGATGTAATGGCTAACAAAAAGCAGTCTTCCATGACAAATATTTCAATTCAGCAGTAGCTGCAGGCTCAAAAGGTTGTAGAGTGAGTTTCTCCAACACAAAATTGAGGTCCCAAGCAGGAGTAGGAGCTCTACGTGGGGGTCTTATATTCTTTGCCCCTCTAAGAAATTGCTTGAACAAAGGATGAGAAAACAATGGTGGGTCACAATCATAGTGAGCTGAAATTGCTGCAGCATGAATCTTAATGGAAGAGAAAGACAAACCTTTGTCCAACAACTCAGTAAGATATTGAAGAGCCACACTCAAATTTGGCTCAGAAACATCCAAATCCTTTGCTGCACACCAAAATAAAAATCTCTTCCATTTTCCTGCGTACACTTTCCTTGTACTAGGTCTTCTGGCTTCCATAATCACATTCAAAACTTGTTGAGGAAGCTGAGACCTGCTATGGTTCAAAACAGAATATGCCAAGCTGTTAGATGAAGAGAGTGAAGCTTGACATTGAGCAGATGCCCGTCCTTCTGAGACAATAGGTGTGGAATCAAAGGTAAGGGCCATGGAGACTTCCTTACCAGACTCCTCAGCAATGGGTACCAGTGCTGCCGAGGCCAATCTGGAGCTATTAAAATCATCCTTGGCTTGTCTTGTCTGACCTTTAGAAGTACCTTTGGGAGGAGAGGCAGAGGTGGAAAGGCATACACATGAAGATTTTTCCAACTGAAAGAAAGAGCATCCACTTTCCAGGCTGTGTGATGAAACCTTTGTGCAAAACTTTGGCAGCTGGTGGTTTAGTGGAGAAGCGAACAGATCTATGTCTGGAGTTCCTCATGACACTGTCAATGTCTGAAATACATGAAGATCCAGTTTCCACTCGTGGGGATCCATGATTTGCCTGCTTAACACATCTGCTAAGGAGTTCTGTGCTCCTGGCAGAAACCTTGCTTGAAGATTCAGCTGCAAGCTTAACGCAGTCTCCCACAAAATCATTGCTTGCCTGCATAGAGGATAAGAATGTGTTGCCCCTTGTTTGTTGATGTACCACATGACAGTTGTGTTGTCTGTTAGAATCAACACCTGCCCTGGAAGAAGTAAATCCTTGAAAGCCAGTAATGCAAACTGGACTGCTAACATCTCCTTCATGTTGATATGTAGATGCTGCAGTCTGGCAGGCCACTTGTCTTGTATCCACTTTCCATTCAGATGAGCTCCCAAGCTGTGTCTGAGGCATCTGTCGTTAGAATCTGACTCGCCTCTGGCCGGGTCACAGAGAGTCCCTTGTTTAGGTGACATTCCTGAGCCCACCACAAAAATTCCTTTTGAATGCAAGGTATTATTTGAATGACAGTGTCCAAATCCTGGCAGTGCTGTGTCCATACATTTTGAGATACCATTGTAGCTTCCTCATATGCAGTTTGGCATTGGGAAGTACCAGAATACAAGATGCCATGAACCCTAAGGCTTGAAGGACTGTCCTTGCAGTCAGCCCGGACTGATGAGATAGTTGATGGAAGTAAAGAGAAAGATTCTTTTGTTTGTCCGGGGTTAAAAGGCCATCTGGGTTGCTGTATTCAGTCTCACACCCAGAAAGCACATGTCTTGAGAGGGTACTAGACTGGACTTTATTTCGTTCACAGAATACCCTAGGCATCTTAGCACTGCTATCACATATTCCAAATGCTGAAGAAGCACGTCCCTTCCTTGAGCCAGAATCAGGCAATCGTCCAAATAAGGATAGATTTGTATTCCTTTTAGCCTGAAGAAAGCTATCACTGGAGCCAGAACCTTTGTGAATACTCTGGGCACAGTAGATAAGCCAAAGGGCAATGCAGAGAACTGATAATGAGAATTCCCAGCTCGAAAACGCAGATACTTCCTGCAAATTAGTCTGATAGGAACATGAAGGTAAGCTTCCTTGAGATCCAAAGTTACCATCCAGTGATCTTTGCCCAGCAGAGGTAAAAGCTGTTGTAACGTCAACATTTTGAACTTGGGAATGTCCAGATAAGTGTTGAGGATAGACAGATCCAAAATTGGTCTCCACGTGTTCCCCTTTTTTGGTACTAGGAACAGGCGAGAATAAAATCCTAGGCCCCTTTCTGGCACAGGAACCGGCTGAATGGCCCCTATTTGGAGCAACAGAGAAATTTGCTTGTGAGCCTCTTTCCTTTGTTGAGGAGGAATGTCTGGCATGCCTTTGAAAGGAGGCAAGGTATGGAAATAAAACCTGTAACCGTGGTGAATGATATCCAATACCCATCTGTCTTGGGTAATTAAACTCCAGTTTTCTTTGAAAAGTGCCAACCTTCCTCCCAAAGGTGCTGCCAGACGAGAAGATTCTGGCAGCTGAAAAGGCAGGTCATTGTGTCTGTTTACGAAAGGACTGACCCCTGCCCTCACCAGAAGACTGAGCAGGTGAACTCCTGTTCTAGGCCTAAAAGAACCTTGAGCTCTGCCTCTACCACGCCTAGACCTACCCCTAGACTGGGAATCATAAGCAGGATATGTCCACCCCTTGGTAGGCCAATTTCTACTAAACTTGGAGGCTGAACCTGCAAAAATCTTTAACAGTCTGCATAGACTTAGCCTTGTCTTCCATTTTCTTTAGAACTGCTTCCACAGGCGAACCAAACAACACATCAGATTGTAAAGGAGCATCTAAAATCCTTGTTTTCACATGCTCAGCTAAATTCTGATCCCTCAACCAGGCGTGCCTGCGAAGAACCGAACCAGTGGCAGCCACCCTCAAGAGGCCTGCACAGCATCAAAACCACATTGCAAAGAATGCTTACCCACCTGTTCAGAAACATGAACTAAATCCTGCAACTCTTTACACTCAATACCTTCCGCCAAAGCATCTACCTTAGACTTTAATTGTGAAAGGAGATAATTTTGGTATTTCAACATGTGAAACTGGCAATTCAAAGCTCTCATGGCCAAAGTGGAAGAAGTATACACTTTCTTTCCCCATCTATCCAAAGCCCTAGCCTCTTTATCTGGAGGAACAGGATTTTTAACAACAGAAGCCTTAACACCTTTAGGCCCCTGTGAAACAGTTTCTGGGTCTGCCCTAGGACTCTTAAAAAGATACTTATTAGCTTCAGGCACCCTATAATATCTATGCGGTTTAACTGGAGCAGGAGGCAAAGAGTCAGGGTTCAGAGAAGCCTCTGCAAAAACATCCTCTACCACATCTAGAACAGGAGGTATAGCTAAAGGCCTATGCTGGGGTAGAAACAAAAATTCCCTAAGCCTTTTCCTGGAATCAGAGAAATCCTGACCTTCCCATTTAAAATGCTCCCTCATGGAATGAAGAGTCTCTGAAAATGAAAAATCCTCAGGAGGAGAAGCAGAAGGAGTAGAATCATCTACATCAGAATCAGAGTAAGGGGAATACTCCTGCAAGTCTTCAGTCAAGACTCAGAAGCATCCGAACACTGCTCAAAACTCCCAGCTCAGGTTCCACCCTAGGCCTCTTATCAGGAGGGGCATAGAACCTCTAATCATTGTAATCAAATCTTCTGCCATCTTAAGCATATGCTTCTTAGGTACAGACCCTGAAGAACTAGGGGTAACTCCTGAAACAAAACCTGGCCTGCCCCTGGGAGAAGCCTTGGAAACAGCAGGGGAGGGCCTAACCACCTTAGGAAGGGAGGGAAGAACAGCTACCTGAGAAGCCCCTTCCGCCTGGCCTACCTCCTGAGAGGTCACATCTTGCAGTAATAAAGTCTCTCCCTGGGATTCCAAAGAAATTTCTGGCTGAACCCCTGGCTCCACCGAGCCCTCTAAAGAACCGGCGTCCGGACGGACGGTTCTTCCAGCCTAGGCTTTGCTGTTTTGTCCTTGCGCTTTTTGAAAGCGGCGCCGGAGCATCCGACGGCATTTTATAATTACACCGCTTCCCAAAAACTAACCTGGCACAATCTAATCTTCTCTTTATAGTGCGTTTGTTAAATCTAGCACAAGAGCGACAGCCAACAACGCCGTGCTCAGGCCCTAAGCAAGGTATACACAAGGTATGGTAATCCCTATGAGGTATCTGTTTCCCACAAGAAATACAGTTATTCACTTTTTCTGACATCCGGTAAAATACTGAGGCAAGAAAAAACCAAAATAATCCCCAACGGGGTACTTAGCCAACTTGGATTCGGTCTGAAACTCCGACTTCGGAAAATCTCAGAACGCCAACCTGCACTTGCAAAACTGCTTCTGCATCGGACCATGCGGCAAAAAAGACTGAGGATATGACGTCGGTCATGCGCATTTGTACCCTGACGTCCTGACGTCAGACTAATGCGCCTTGACCGACGTCAGCCATATACTTTGGTATTCGGGCTGACTGGGACAGCGGACTACCCAAGTGTTAGGACTGCAGCAATGTGGTATGAAGAACATCAGAAATTTCAGAATCCTGGTCAAAAGTATCATAAGCAAACTTAGTCCTAGGTCTCCTAGAGGGGGAAGGTTGGCTTCCCCTGATTAAAGTAATAAGGTCTTCAGCCATTCTTATCATTTGTTTTTTAGGCATAGAGGCCTGACCATGTGGTCTGGGCGTCAGTTTTCTAGGCATGGTTCGAGTGTTAGGCCTTGAAGAAGAAGATGGCGTTAGTTTAATATGTAAGTCAGTAGGCATGAATACACCCTCAGAAGCCGGTGCCTGCACAGCGGCTCTGGACCCATCCAAGGTAGAGACATCCACAGGTTCCACAGGTGAAGCATCTCGTGGCATACCGAACTCCGAATGGGTCTCAGCAGAGGCCTGTGAATCTGAAGTAGCGGGTATCAGGGGCTGTGAAAGCGCCTCACTGAGTACCGGCGAACTGGCGACTGGCTTAGGAAAAGCATCGTCGGCAGCTTTGGACCTAAGCAGCCTCTCTCTGTCTTTATCTTTGCATTTTTTCAGAATGTCGGTAGTCAGGTGGCTTATCGAAGACATATCAGGATAATTGAACAGAGCACCAAAATATTTAGAAGCGAAAATATACAGACGACAAATAGTTCCTTGTTTAAATAAGGCACAAAACCGACAGCGAGGTACGTCGTGGTCAGGGCCTAGGCAAGGAATACAGTACAAATGGAAATCTTTATGAGGTATTTGCTTTCCACAATAAATGCAATTATTTACTTTTACCGACATTGGTTTAGAGTAAGAAAAAGTTTCCCCAACGGGGTACTTAGCTGTAGTTGAATACTTTGGTTCTGAAGCTCGAAAACGAAAATTTCAGGAGTCGGCCGACTGGCACTTGTGAACTGCTTCTGCTTTGAGCACTGCACGGCAAGAAAGACTGATGTAATGGTGTCGACTGCATGCGTTATACCCCTGACTATCTGACGTCATGGAAGATGAGACAACAACTGACGCAGGACCAAAGATTTTGTTAATCAGGCCGACTGAGGGCTACTGCAAGCAGATAACACAAATGTGATGACTGCAACAGTGAAACACAATGAACATTAGGTATGGTGATTGTTAACGGTACAAGACAAAGATGCCCACTATTTGAACAGGTTTTGATTGCTTTTTATTTATAGATATTGTTGTCATAGCATTGTTGTATAAGGCCCTCACCATGTTTATATATTCATCAGGAATGCTACATTTTTTTAGTATCTTGAATAGAAAATCAAGATTTACTCTGTCATAAGCTTTAGATGCATCTACTGATAATGCATAGCTAGGGCATTTATCATTTGCTTTTAAACTGATGATTGAATCAATGGTGAGTGTATTGTCCCATATCTGTCGGTTATTCATAAAGCCTAGTTGTTCAGAAGATATAATGAAAGGTATAATTTTTTTTTATTTTGCTAGTTAAGACTGTTGATAGAATTTTGATATCAATATTTATGAGTGCTGTCGGTCTGTAGTGGTTTGGATTTAGTGCATCTAAGTTGGGTTTTGGTATGAGTATCGTTTTTGAGTTGTTGATATACAGGTCCTTGATTCCACTCTTTATGTTGTATTCATATACTTTCAATAGTATTGGAGCTATTTGTTTCCTAAAAGTCTTACAGAACTCTACCACATACCCATCTGACCCTGGTGATTTACTTGGTTTCATCTTATTTACAGCAGCTATGATTTCCTCCACATTTATAGGGGCCTTAAGATTATTTATTTGTGTTTTGTTCATTACTGGAAATTGCAATTCTTCATGAATTGATGGAATAGCAATTTATTGTACTGGTCATGTGGACCATATCGTTTTCAATAAATCTCTTCAAAAGCCGTTATAATCTCTTTGTCAGTATGTAGAGTTTTGTTATTGTAATTTAGTTGCTTTATTTTGGTAGGAGAATTTTTTATGTCTATGATTCTTGCCAACTCTTTTTAAGGGGATTGAGCCCATTCTGCATACTTGTGGAGAAGTTTAATTTCAGTGAAAGAGTAATGTTGTGTTTGAATTTCATGTAAATGTCCTTGTAAGGTAATCATTTGACTTCCAAGTTCTGGTGAGTGTTTAATTTGTAATTCTAACTCTATACTTTTTAATTTTGATTATATTGTAACTTTTTCCTTGTTTAATTGTTTTATAGTGAGTGGCTTTTTGGCTTAATATTCCCCTAATAATGGCTTTTTTGGCTGGCTTCTTGAAAGAGTCACAGAAGCAGAAGATGCATGTAACTCGATGTACACTGCTTTCCTTTATTTAGCTAAGGCATTTCACTGTGTACCACATTTTGGTGTCATTGACAAAGCAGGTACATTCATTATAAATCTTTATAAATTACATCAGATTGCTAAATGTTTTGCTGATAAAGCTGATGGGGCACTATCGTAAAAGAGACTTGGCACCAGTGAGGTACCCCAGGGCTCTGTTTGTGGAACATTTCTTTTAAGCATTTATTTCTCTGAAGTTAGAACTAGTATTAAAGGTCTTTGGCTGACCAGACTCATAAATGATTACAAGCTTGGAGCAATTATCAACTTCCCTGAAAACATTCAGATCCCCCAAGATGGCATGAATACAAGCGTATGTCATCAAGATCATGGTATGTAGCAAAATACCAAAAATATAGCATCTTACAATTTGGGAAATAGGAAATCTCACACACCTTGTACATAAATGGCATCCCTTTAAAGCAGTCACTGTCATTACAGACCCAGCACCATCATGGATAAATAATGCTCCTTTGACTAGTACATATCCAGTAACATTAGGGAAGCCTTCCACGTCACCCAGCTGATTACTAGCTTGTCTTTTACAGCAATTCTTTACCAAAGCAAATCTCAGGTATGAGCTCCCCAATTACCCAGAGCATCTAAAAGCCCTGTCTCTGTTCTCTTCTCTCTCTCTCTTCCTCTCATCCCTCTCTTTCTAATATACATTTCTACATGGTGGCAATGCCTGATTAACATAGCTGTAAATTACACACCCCTGATTGATGTACAAGATACCTATAAGACAAGTAGTAACACAAATCTCAAGGGATCTAAGTCTATATTTCAACATAGACAAGACATAACAGATATTTTTCCCCAAAGAAAAATCTGCTTTGAGAACAAATTCTCACTTTATGTAAAACAAAGCACTGCTCTCACTACTTTTACATCTAATTTAGATGAATGAATAGGAAACTGAAAATGTTATCCATTGTGAACATTAGATCAAGCAGCAGAGTTTGTAAGTGGACTGTGGTAGCTTAATTGTTCTACTGCCTAGTGGCAACCTATGAAGTTCACAGGTAACCCATGCAACCTCAAGACTTCTTCTTCTTCTTTCGGCTTTTCCTGGTTAGGGGTCGCCACAGCGGATCATCTGTCCACTCATGATTGGCAGTGGAGTTTTACGGTGTTGAGTTGCTAGCCCAGTGCCCAACCTTCCACAGAAGGCACACACCCACACATTCACACCTAGGGCCAATTTAGAGTGTCCAATCCACCTACTGCATGTCTTTGGGATGTGGGAGGAAACTGGACCCCTCGGAGGAAACCCATGTGACCACAGGGAGGACATACAGACTCCGCACAGAAGGCACCCCAGGTGAGAATCGAACCAGAGAACCTCTTGCTGTGAGGCAGCAATGCTAACCGCTGCACCACCATGGCCACCCCCATGCAGCCTTAAGACTAAGATTCATTACTTCTCCATAACCAAACTTTATATACTTAACTTTAATCAGGGTTGGAAGAAGAAGTCTGGGACAAACTAATTTGTCCTGGTGCCACTTTCAGGTAGTGAGGGTGGGGGGATATAGTTGCATGAGGGTAAAGTCAGAGTATGCTGGTATGTAGGTTACATTGCAGGGGTTGGG
The DNA here is from genome assembly GCF_019279795.1 of Protopterus annectens. Lineage (NCBI taxonomy): Eukaryota > Metazoa > Chordata > Ceratodontiformes > Protopteridae > Protopterus > Protopterus annectens. The sequence continues at coordinate 229,525,106 of NC_056731.1, forward strand.
TGTAGATGTTAAAGGGTTAATGAGAAGGAGAGCTTAGAGGAAGTGATGTAGGGGAGGGAGGGACTTAGAGTAGTGATAAGCAGTAGTGATTAGAGAAAGTAGGCACATTTTGGCATGGCTGGTGTCAATGTTACTCAGCTAACCCACATCCAGGTGACCCTGTAGGTACTTCAGTGACAGGCAGGCACTGGATGAAGTGTACTTGAAGGAGACCTTTAGTTAGGTTTTTTTTTTTTTTTTTTTTTTTTTTTTTGGGGGGGGTGGCTGGGTAGGGGGATAAGGTGGAAGGTACAGGAGTTTACAGTGTGAGCAGTGGGTAGTGCATGGCTTACCTGGTAGTTGATGCTGTTTACCTCATTCCCTGGTGACGTCGTGGTGCGACGGGGGGGTTAGGGAACCCCTTTTGGTTGTAGGTCATAGTCTGGTACATTGGTGCTGGGGGTGCTGACAGTGCATTGCTTGGGGCGATGGTTTTCCATTCAGCTATGGCCATGTGGGGTTCGAGGGCCTTGTGCTACTGGCCCAGTCTTTGCCCTGGTGTCAGGGTTGGCTATTTGTCATGTTGCATGAAGTTTTTAGTGAGCGTTTGTGGTTGTAGTGGTTGGGGCTTGAGTTTCGGTGCCCTGGTAGGTCCGTGCGGCATTCCAGTAACTTTTGCGGTGGTACTATTGTTGTGCCTTGTCCCCAAGCCCAGGGTACATCGTCACATGGCTGAATGTATCTGCTCATGCGCGTTGAAGTCTACAGCCGGATGCGATAGTTGGAGAGCTCCTGGATAAAAAAAAAAAAAAAAAAAAATGATGAGCTTGTACATATGGGGGGTCCACAGTCATGGGGTGTGCGGTGGATTTAGCCATTAAGGAAACAATGGCGAGAACAAAGAAAAAAGGAAAGGGATGTCATGCATTGTAGCATTTCGCAGTTGGTGTGTGTGGGTGTGTGGTGTGACTACAGTGTGCATAAGTGGAGGTATGCGAGACTAGATGGTTGCAGGTGAGTTTGGCTGGAGTGAGCGATTAAGGGGTTCCTATGATAGGAGCGCCATACCTTCAACCCCTTAAAGTAAATACGGACAAAGCTGCAGATGATGGGTGGGTGGGGGGGACAAACAAGGACAGATCATAAATATTGCTCTTACAAACTTAGTAACTGATTGCTGGAGATTTGCATAAGCATGTATTTTCTGAAGGATGTGGAGTCTTAATCTTGGAGACTTGTTTTTAGTTCATGACTTCAGCTAGTTTGCGGAAGGTGCAGATCAATTATGAGGCAAAATCTGGACTTGTGGCTGAAACCTGTACAGTTGAAAGGTATGGTGAGCACCCATGGTTGGGTTGATATAGGGTCTAGGGGGGTGGGGATATAAAAAAAAAAAAAAAAAAGTATCTAGATAGGGATGTGAGTATATATATATATATATATATATATATATATATATATATATATATATATATATATATTTTATATATATGTTTTCTTTTTGAAGTTATATAGTTCACAGTGTAATGTCGCATTACACTAATTATGGTGTATAGCACCTTGGGGTCAAGATGGGATAGGGCTGATGGTTATGTAGTACTGGCTGAGCAGGCTACAAGATGCATCTGGGGTGGTGGTTTTGCTGAGGTGTCTTGGGCTGAGCAGCGGGTTATTAATGTGTGTGTTTTCTCTTTTTGTCAGCGTTGGCAGCCCATAGTGGCTCAGGCTGAAGAATTATTTCAAGAGGTGGCGACATCAGAGGCAGCTGCAGAGCAGGAACAGGCAACAGGTCAGAAGAGAAGATGTTCAATGTTGAGAGCTGCAGCTTTGGGGAAAAGGCAGTGTACAGTGAAGGATGTGGTCACAGCTGGGGCATCAGCTCTGATCAGGTCTCAGGATACTGGCTCAGTTAATGTTTTTCCTTCATCAGTTTTGACAGGGGAGATAGGTAATGAGGATGTGAGAGTAAGTGAAGAAGAAGGGGAGCTCAGTGGTAGGGACCCCAGGAGAGAATGGCATGCACTACGGTGTGCAGAAATGGAGGTTGCAGGGGCATCTGGGTACGGTGGTGGGATTGTGATTGGGGTTAGTGTGGGATCAGGGGATAGCTTGGCTTTAGGTTTGGGTGTAGGTCCCAAATTTGGTCTTCACCCAGAGGATTGGCTAACCATGCAGGCATTGGGACAGAGGTCAGGGGCAGTCTTCTTGACTCCACACATTCCAGCAACAGTGAAGGAAAAAATCTGGAAAGGGGCATATGTCATTGTATTCAAGCTAATTGATGCTAAAGGGGTGCAGCGTTTGGTAGAGACAATAGTAAGGATTTGCTGACGGTGTTGGTGGCATTGGGTAGGAAATGGATAGGAAAAATTCACACTAGGACATGGGATAACTGGGTGGTAGGTTTTATTTACTATATGGCTGTGTATCTGGATAAAGATGGGTCTTTGGCTTTGCCCCCTCTTGGGTTATTTTCTTGCAATTTGGGAGGTGCAACACTTACAGCCAGGGAATGCCTGGTTATGGTATGATCCAAGGTTCTGTAAATGTCAGGCAATGGATCATTCACTACGTTGGGAGGTGCATCATCCTGATATATGGTTGACTACCATGAAGGATAGTTATGAGGGGTTTAATAGACTGAGTAATGTGGGCGAACGAGTTGGGATGTGTTGGTCTTTCAATAGCAGCTCTTGTTCTTGGGTAGGGTGCAAATTTTCACTCTCTTGCTCACGGTGTGGAGGAAGTCATTTGGCCGTTTACTGTGGCCACCGTGACTTCACGGCTTTGAATCCAAATTTTATGGCACGAGAGGGAGTTTTTCCCTCCGCTCAAGGCTTTCAAGCCAGGAGGGGTAGAGGTAATTTTCGTGTATCATGAGGAAGTGGATTCTTTAGGGGGAATAGGGGAAGGGGGGCCTTTCCCCGTTAAGGTGGAAGTGTTGCAAGGCATGCTGCGAGATTTTCCTGACCTCGCGATTAGAAATGGGATAATACAGGGGTTTCAATGAGGGTTTTCTGTTAAGTCTAGTATGGTGGGAGATGGCGTGGGTTGCAAGAATTTGCAGTTGGTGTGAGGTAAAGAGGATATATTGGAGGGCTTGGTGGAGAAGGAGCAGCAGGTGGGGCATTTATTGGGTCCTTTCGACAGTCCGCCTTTTAGTAGTTATAAGGTGTCGACCTTGGGGTTAGTGCCAAAGAAGCGAGCTGAGGAATTTAGGTTGAAACATCATTTGTCTCATCCGGAAGGGGGGTCAGTTAATGATTTTATTGTGAAGGAGGAGGTCAGGGTGCATTATGCATCCTTGGATGATGCCGTCAAGGAGATTAGGGAGTTTTAGGAGCCATGGCTGGTGAAAGTTGATACTGAGTGTGCCTTTCGCTTGCAGCCAATCAGGCTGGATGATTGGCCATTGCTGGGGATGAGGGTAGGTGACAAGTACTATTTTGACAAAGCCATGCAAATGGGTTGTTCAGTGGCATGTGCAACATTTGAGAAGTTCAGTACGGTATTACATTAGATATGGCAGCAGAGGGTAGGAAAGTACAGTTTTGTACCTACCATAAATGTAGATGTCCGATAGGTATGCATCTGCAGTCATAACATATGGGTTGTCCTGCCTCAGGCAGCCCTTCGGTCGGCCGGATTCCAAAGTCTGGGTCTAGCCTCAGCTGATGTCGCACTTTCCCCGACATCAGAGCTTTTGGGGTATAAAGGCATCAGCCGACGCCATTTTCCTCAGTGTTTCTTGCCCCAGATGCCAGGTGCCCTCTAGGAAGGCTAAATTTGGATAAATGTTGAAAATTCCAAACAGTAGCAACCAAAATATATATATATATATATATACATAAATACATACAAACAAATACACCATAATAGATTCCCCCAGCTAGCTGAAAGAGGGGTAAGCACCCTAGGAATACCACAGAGGGGAAGGAGGGTGGGTAATCCTGACTGCAGATGCATACCTATCGGACATCTACATTTATGGTAGGTACAAAACTGTACTATGTCCTTCAAGGATGCATCTGCAGTCATAACATATGGGTAGAATACCATAGCCAAACTGGGGGAGGAGGCACTAAGATAAAGATGGTGTAGTTAAGATCCCTTGTAAAACTGCAGTTGCAAAGCCTGCTCGGGATCTGGAGTATAAAGGAAGATTGTAATGCTTGGCAAATGTATGCACGGAGCTCCAAGTAGCAGCTTCTAAAATGTCTTTGGTAGCCACTCCTCGTAGGAAAGCTGTAGTGGTGGCTGTAGCCCTTGTGGAGTGAGGCCTGATATTTTCAGGAGTTGTCTTTCCATGAAAAGAGTAACAGAATCGAATGCAATTTCCTATCCATTTTGAAATTGTCTGTTTGGAAATTGCTTTTCCTTGCACTCCTGTTGCATATGCTACCAGAAGCTGGTCAGTTTTTCTGCTGGTCTTAGTTCTGCCCAGATAGTAGCGCAGTTGTACATCCAAGGTGTGTAGTAGTTTTTCCCCCCTGTTCTGTGGGTTAGGGAAGAACGTAGGTAAATGAATAGCCTGGTTCAAGGATACCCTGGATACCACCTTTGGCATGAAAGTAGGATTGGTTCTCAGAGACACTCTATCCTGGTGAAAGATAAGAAAAGGCTGTACTGCCATTAATGCCTTTAACTCGGATACCCTTCTTGCTGAAGTGATTGCTAGAAGGAAGGCAGTTTTCCAAGATAAGAACTGTAAGTCTGCTGATGCAGCTGGTTCAAAAGGGGGAAGTGTTAATTTTTCCAGCACAAAATTGAGATCCCATGCAGGTAGAGGTGGTTTCCTTGGAGGTTTTACATTTTTGATCCCTCTTAGAAATTGTCTGAGGAGAGGTTGAGAGAAGATAGGAGGATCCATGTTGTACGCTGCTGAAATTGCTGAAGCATGAATCTTGATGGAAGAATAGGACAGGCCATTGTGGAACAGCTCTGCTAAGTATTCTAGGATGTGTGCTAGATTTGCAAGCGTGACATCTGTTCCCTTTGATGCACTCCAAATGAGGATTCTCTTCCATTTGGCTGAGTATGTTTTCCTTGTGGAGGGTCTGCGAGCCTCCAGGATAATGTCCTTGACCCTCTGAGATAAAACAGGTTGGTTTTGTTTTATGCAATTTTCCAGGCAGTTAGCTACAGCGTTTTCAAGTTTGGATGCAGGGTCTTGTAGTTGTTCTGTGTTAGAAGTAAAGGCCATAGAGGTAGAGGCCATGGGTTCGTCCGAGACATGCTTCTCAGTAGCGGGTACCAATGTTGCCTTGGCCAGTCTGGAGCTATCAGAATTACCTTTGGCTGTTCCTCCCTGATCTTCAGTAGAACTTTGTACATCAATGGGAGAGGTGGGAAGGCATAAACTGTCAGAGCCTTCCAGCTGAATGAAAGGGAGTCCACCCTCCAGGCTTGTGGGTGGTATTCTCTTGAGCAGAATTTCTTCAGTTGGTGGTTGAGTGGGGAGGCGAAGAGGTCTATTTCTGGCACCCCCCATTTCTTTGTTATGGTTTTGAAGATATGTGGATGCAGCATCCATTCGTGAGCATCCATGGTAGTTCTGTTTAATTTGTCTGCTAGTGAATTCTCTTTTCCTGGTACGAATCTGGCCTGCAGTTGAATGTTGAGATTCAGGCCTAGGTTCCACAGTTCCATTGCCATCCGGCATAAAGGGTAGGAATGTGTGCCTCCCTGTTTGTTGATGTACCACATGACTGTGGTATTGTCCGTCCTTATCAGCAGGTGTCCTTGCTGGAGGAATGATTTGAATGCCTCTATTGCATGCTTCACTGCCAGCATCTCCTTTAGATTTATGTGTAGATTCAGCTGGTCTTGGGACCATAGGCCTTGGATACACTTGTCTTCCATGTGTGCGCCCCAGCCTAGGTCTGAGGCGTCTGTGGTGATGGTCTGCTTTGGTTGTGGTTTGTGGAAAGGCAACCCTCTGTTGGTCTGGCAGGCCTGAGCCCACCACAGGAATTCCTTTTTCAGGCATGGAATGATTGGTATCATGGTTTCTAGACTGTGTCTGTGTTGAGACCATACATTTCTTAGGTACCATTGTAATTTTCTCATATGCAGTCTGGCATGTGGGATCAAGATTATGCAGGATGCCATGTAACCCAGGGCCTGCAGGACTTTCCTTGCAGTAAGCTGAGTTTGTCTTGTCCATGCCGTGAAGTAGACTGGAATTTGTTTTCATTTTTCTTCTGTGAGAAAAGCCATCTGAGTTATTGTGTCCAGTTCTGCACCCAAAAATGTTATCCTTTGGGACGGCACTAGTCTTGACTTCTGTATGTTGACTGCGTATCCCAAGGCTTGCAGCAGTTGTATGACATAAGCCAAATCCTTTATTATTTTTGTCTTGTTGTCTGCTTGTATTAGGCAGTCGTCCAGGTATGGGTAGATTTGAATTCCCTGAAGCCTGCAATGTGCAATTACTGATGCCAGGCATTTCGTGAATACTCTGGGCGCAGTAGATAAGCCAAAGGGCAATGCTGAGAATCGATAATGCTCTGATCCTGCAAGAAATCTGTGGTGTCTTCTGCAATCTGGTCATATAGGGACGTGCAGGTATGCCTCCTTGAGATCTAGAGTCACCAGCCAAGACTCCTTTCCCAACATGGGAAGAAGTTGCTGTAGGGTCAGCATCTTGAATTTTGGTACAATGAGATATGTGTTCAGTGTGGACAAGTCGAGAATAGGCCTCCATTGAGTTTCTTTTCTTGGTACAAGGAATAGTCTGGAGTAAAATCCTTGGCCTTGTTCCATAGATGGTACCTTTTCTATTGCTCTCATCCTTAGTAAGTTGATGACTTGTTTTAGAGCCTCTGACTTCTGGCTTGGTGGAAGGTTTGGCATTCCTCTGTTTTTTGGTAAAGTGTGGAAGTGAAACCTGTAGCCTTTGTCTATCGTTTGCAAAGTCCATTTGTCTCCTGTAATGCAATGCCAGGTTTTTGAAAATAAAGCTAACTTTCCGCCCAAGGGTGCTTCCAATTGTTCCCTGGTAGGCGGAATCAGAGCCAAGTCATTGTGTCTGTCCTGTGGAAGTGGTTGCAGTCGCAGCTGTGGAGGCACTCCTCTGGTTGTCAGGTTGCCACTGACGACCCCTGTAGGCACCCCTTGATTGACCTCTGCCTCTTGGGTGTCTATTTCTGCCTCTCTGTGCTCTGGAGGTGTCTGGAAAGGACCAATTCTTTGAAGGCCAATTTCTGCTGAACCTCGGAGGTTGGACCTGCAGAAAATCCTTGACTGTTTGCACAGATTTTGCTTTTTCTTCCACTTTCTTTAGTACCTCCTGTGCAGGGGAGCCAAATAAACTTTGTTTTTCCATAGGGGCATCTAGGAGTTTAGACTTGACATGGTCTGGCAAGGATTGCTCTTTTAGCCAGGCATGCCTTCGGATCACTGCTCCAGTCATAGCTGATCTAAATGAAGCCTCCAGTGCATCATAGCCACATTTTAAAAAAATGATTACTGACCTGCTGAGAATTGTGTACCAACTCCTGAAGGGACTTACGGTCTAAAGGTTCAGGAGAGGAAAGCTTTTTATTCAGCTGACCTAACAAAAATTCCTGGTACTGTATCATGTGAAATTGACAGTTTAAAGCCCTAGCAGAAAGAGTAGCAGATGTATAAACCTTTTTACTCCATCTCTCTAATGCTCTTGATTCTCTTTCAGAGGGTAGGGGTTTTTTGGCAGAGGCAGCTGCAACACCCTTGGGGCCCTGAGAAATGGTTTCTGAGTCTGCAGCGTGGGCCTTGTACAAGTGGAAGTGAGAATCCGGGACCCTGTAATATCTGTCAGGTTTGGCAGGGGCCAGGGGAAGAGAATCAGGGGCTGAACTGGCATCATTGTATGCATCATCTACAACTGATAGTACAGGTGGTATGGCTAAAGGCCTATGCTGTGGTAAGTGTAAAAAGGTCCTTAGCCTTTTCCTAGAATCAGAAAAATCCTGACCCTGCCATTGGAAATGTTCCCTCATTGAATGTAGAGTTTCCCCAAATGAAAATTCTTCTGGAGGGGAGGCAGAAGGAATGGGGTCTTCTGCATCCGAATCCTCATAAGGTGAGTATGGTCCTTCCTGATGGTCTGATAAATCTGATCCATCCGAGGAATAGTCAGAGAAAAGAGGTTCAGGGGGTTCAGTCCTAGGCCTTTTTTCAGGAGGGAGTTGTGAGGCCCTGTCTGAATGAGGTTGGGATCCCCTGATCAAAGAAATAAGGTCCTCAGCAAGGCTAAGAATCTGAGAACTTGAGGAAGGTCTGTGAGGGTGAGCTTTTGTAGGTAAGGCCTTGGAAAGTTTAGCTGCTTTAGCCCTGGAGAAGGCCTTAATAGACATAGAAGCAGGGGGTCTGCCTGCCCCACGTGCAGGAGTAGAAATGTCCAACGGAATGGTGTCGGACAATTCTTGAGTACCTGCTTCTTCGGTTGGAATTTCTGTAGTCGACTCAGCCGGGGCCTCTCTGGCCTCGGTTGTCGGAGGCATGTTTGCGGCCAAAGGAAGAACCGAGGACTCAGTTTCAGCCGAAACCGAGACACTCGCGGTAGGCCTAACCGTGGTTTCAGCCAAAACCGCGGGCCGCGAGTGTCGGTCCTTTTCCTTGCGTTTTTTAGCTAAATGAGTAGTCAGAGTCTCCGACGGCATTTTATATGCAAAAGCGGGACCAAAAAACTCTTCTGCAAACTCCGACCGACGTCTAAGTGTCCATCGGTTGAAGGAAGCACAGGCTAAACAAGCTGATACGTCGTGGTCTGGGCCTAAGCAAGGAAGGCAGTAAGAGTGGAAATCCTTATGAGGTATTTGTTTCCCACAAGTTAAACAATTATTTACTTTTTCTGACATCGGCTGAGGCAAGAAAGAGTCCCCAGCGGGGTACTTAGCTTTTTTAGAAGTCTTCGGTAGCTGAAATCTCTGGATCTGACCAACCGGCACTTGCGAACAGCTTCTGCTTCGGGCACCGCATGGCAAGAAAGACTGAGGAAAATGGCGTCGGCTGATGCCTTTATACCCCGGAGCTATGACGTCGGGTGAAGTGCGACATCAGCCGAGGCCAGACCCAGACTTTGGAATCCGGCCGACCGAGGGCTGCCTGAGGCAGGACAACCCATATGTTATGACTGCAGATGCATCCTTGAAGGACATCTGTACTATGTCCTTCAAGGATGCATCTGCAGTCATAACATATGGGTAGAATACCATAGCAAAACTGGGGGAGGAGGTACTAAGAGAAGGATGGTGTAGTTAGGATCCCCTGCAGAACTGCAGTTGCAAACCCTGCTCGGGATCTGGAGTATAAAGGTAGATTATAATGCTTGGCAAATGTATGCATGGAGCTCCAAGTAGCAGCTTCTAAAATGTCCTTGGTAGCCACCCCTCATAGGAAAGCTGTAGTGGTGGCTGTGGCCCTTGTGGAATGAGGCCTGATATTTTCAGGAGCTGTCTTTCCATGAAAGGAGTAGCAAACGCGAATGCAATTTCCTATCCATTTTGAAATTGTCTGTTTGGAAATTGCTCTTCCTTGCACCCCCGTTGCATATGCTACAAAAAGTTGGTCAGTTTTTCTGTTGGTTTTAGTTCTGTCCAGATAGTAGCGTAGTTGTCTGTGTATATCCAAGGTGTGCAAAAGTTTTTCCTCCTTTGTTCTGTGGGTTAGGGAAGAACGTAGGCAAATGAATAGCTTGGTTCAAGGATACCCTGGATACCTCCTTTGGCATGAAAGTAGAATTGGTTCTCAGTGACACTCTATCCTGGTGGAAAATAAGAAAAGGCTGCACTGACATTAAAGCCTGTAACTCGGATACTCTTCTTGCTGAAGTGATTGCCAGAAGGAAAGCAGTTTTCCAGGATAAAAACTGTAGGTCTGCTGATGCTGCTGGTTCAAAAGGAGGTAGTGTCAATTTTTCCAGCACAAAATTGAGATCCCATGCAGATAGAGGGGGTCTCCTTGGAGGTTTAACATTTTTGATCCCTCTCAAAAATTGTCTGAGAAGAGGGTGAGAGAAGATAGGGGGATCCATATTGTATTCTGCTGAAATCGCTGAAGCATGAATCTTAATGGAAGAGTAAGACAGTCCATTGTGGAACAGTTCTGCTAAGTATTCTAGGATGTGTGCTAGGTTTGCCACTGTGACATCTGTGCCCTTTGATGTGCTCCAAATGAGGAATCTCTTCCATTTAGCTGAGTATGTTTTCCTTGTGGAAGGTCTGCGAGCCTCCAGGATAATGTCCTTGACCCTCTGAGATAAAACAGTTCGGTTAGGTTTTAAGGAATTTTCCAGGCAGTTAGTTGCAATGTTTTCAAGTTTGGATGCAGGGACTTGAAATTGTTCTGCATTAGAAGAAGAGGCCATAGGGGTAGAGGCCATGAGTTCGCCTGAGACATGCTTCTCAGTAGCGGATACCAGTGTTGTCTTGGCCAGTCCGGAGCTATTAGTATCACCTTTGGCTGTTCCTCCCTGATCTTCAGTAGAACCTTGTACATCAATGGGAGAGGTGGAAAGGCATATACTGTTAGGGCATTCCAGCTGAATGAGAGAGAGTCCACCCTCCAGGCTTGTGGGTGGTATGTCCTTGAGCAGAATTTCTTCATTTGGTGGTTGAGTGGGGAGGCGAACAGATCTATCTCTGGCATTTCCCATTTCTTTGTTATGAGTTTGAAGATGTCTGGATGCAGCATCCATTCGTGAGCATCCGTGGTAGTTCTGCTTAAGCTGTCTGCTAGTGAATTCTCTTTGCCTGGTACGAATTTGGCCTGTAGCTGGATATTGAGATTCAGGCATAGGTTCCACAGATTCATTGCCATCTGGCATAGAGGGTAGGAATGTGTGCCTCCCTGTGTGTTTATGTACCACATGACCATGGTGTTGTCTGTCCTTATCAACAGATGTCCTTGCTAGAGGAATGGTTTGAATGCCTCGATTGCATGTTTCACTGCCAGCATCTCCTTTTGGTTTATGTGCATGCTTAGCTGTCCTTGAGGCCATAGGCCTTGGATACATTTATCCTCTATGTGTGCTCCCCATCCTAGGTCTGAGGCGTCCGTGGTGATGGTCTGCCTTGGTTTTGGTTTGTTGAAAGGCAACCCTCTGTTGGACTGGCAGGCCTGAGCCCACCACAGGAATTCCTTTTGAAGGCATGGAATGATTGGTATCATGGCTTCTAAACTGTGTCTGTGTTGAGACCATACATTCCTTGGGTACCACTGTAATTTTCTCATATGCAGCCTGGCATGTGGGATCAAGATTATGCAGGATGCCATGTAACCCAGGGCCTGCAGGACTTTCCTTGCAGTAAGCTGAGTTTGTCTTGTCAAAGTCATGAAATAATCTGGAAGTTGTTTTTGTTTTTCTTCTGTGAGAAAAGCCATCTGAGTGATTGTGTCCAAATCCGCACCCAAAAAGGTTATCCTTTGGGATGGCACTAGTCTTGACTTTTGGATGTTGACTGTGTATCCCAAGGCCTGTAGCAGGTGTATGACATAGGCCAAGTACTTTAACAATTTTGTCTTGTTGTCTGCTTGTATTAGGCAGTCGTCCAGGTATGGGTAAATTTGAATTCCCTGAAGTCTGCAATGTGCAATTACTGATGCCAGGCATTTCATGAATACTCTGGGCGCAGTAGATAAGCCAAAGGGCAATGCTGAGAATTGATAATGCTCTGATCCTACAAGAAATCTGAGGTGTCTTCTGCAATCTGGTCGGATAGGGAAGTGCAAGTATGCCTCCTGGAGATCTAGAGTCACCAGCCAAGACTCCTTGCCCAACATGGGAAGAAGTTGCTGTAGGGTCAGCATTTTGAATTCTGGCACAATGAGATATGTGTTCAGTGCAGACAAGTCGAGAATAGGCCTCCATTGGTTTTCTTTTCTTGGTACAAGGAATAGTCTGGAGTAAAATCCTTGGCCTTGTTCCATAGATGGTACCCTTTCTATCGCTTTCATCTGAAGAAAATTGTTGATTTGTCTTAAAGCCTCTGCCTTCTGGTTTGGTGGAAGATTTGGCATTCCGCTTCTTTTTGGTAAGGTGTGGAAGTGAAACCTGTATCCTTTGTCTATTGTTTGCAATGTCCATGTGTCCTTTGTAATGCAATGCCAGTTGTTCGAGAATAAAGCCAGCTTTCCGCCCAAGGGAGCTTCCAGTTGATCCCTGGTAGGCGGAATCAGAGTCAAGTCATTGTGTCTGTCCTGTGGTAGTGGTTGTAGTTGCAGCTGTGGCACTACTCCTCTGGTTGGCAGGCTGCCACTGACGGCCCCTGTAGGCACCCTTTGATTGACCTCTGCCTCTAGGGCATCTATTCCTGCCCCTCTGTGCTCTGGAGGTATCGGGAAAGGACCAATTTTTTGTAGGCCAGTTCCTGCTGAACCACAGAGGTTGGACCTGCAGAAATTCCTTTACTGTTTGCACAGATTTTGCTTTTTCTTCCACTTTCTTTAGAATCTCCTGTGCAGGGGAGCCAAATAAGTTTTGTTTCTCCATTGGAGCATCAAGGAGTTTAGCCTTGACATGGTCTGGCAAGGATTGCTCTTTTAGCCAGGCATGCCTACGAATTACTGCCCCAGTCATAGCTGATCTAAATGAAGCCTCCAGTGCATCATAGCCACATTTTAAGAAATTATTACTGACCTGCTGAGAGTTGTGTACCAAATCCTGAAGGGATTTACGGTCTAAAGGTTCAGGAGAAGAAAGATTCTTATTCAGCTGATCTAACAAAAATTCTTGGTGCTGTATCATATGAAATTGACAGTTTAATGCCCTGGCAGAAAGAGTAGCAGATGTATAAACCTTTTTACCCCATCTCTCTAATGCTCTAGACTCTCTTTCAGATGGTAGGGGATTTTTGGCAGTAGCAGCTGCAACCCCTTTTGGGCCCTGAGAAATAGTTTCTGGGTTTGCAGCAAGGGCTTTATAGAGGTGGAAGTGAGAATCCGGGACCCTGTAATATCTGTCAGGTTTGGCAGGGGCCGGGGGAAGAGAATCAGGGGCAGAACTGACATCATTATACACATCATCAATTACAGTTAGAACAGGTGGTATGGCTAAGGGCCTATGCTGGGGCAAATGCAGAAAAGTCCTTAATCTTTTTCTAGAATCAGAAAAATCCTGACCCTGCCATTGAAAGTGCTCCCTCATGGAGTGCAAAGTTTCCCCAAAGGAAAATTCTTCAGGTGGGGAAGCCGAAGGAATAGAATCTTCTGCATCTGAATCCTCATAAGGCGAGTAGGCCCCTTCCTGTTGGTCTGACAAATCAGATCCATCCGTGGAGTAATCAGAGGAGAGAGGTTCAGAGGGATCAGTCCTGGGCCTTTTGTCTGGTGGAGGTTGGGAGGCCCTGTCTGGTTGAGGTTGGGAACCCCTAATTAAAGATATAAGGTCCTCAGCAAGACTGAGAATCTGAGAACTAGAGGAAGGCCTCTGAGAAGTAGATTTGGCAGGCAAAGCTTTTGAAAGTTTGGCAGCTTTAGCCCTGGAGAAGGCCTTAATAGACATAGAAGCTGGGGGCCTAGCTGCCCCATGTGCAGGAGTAGAAATGTCCAAAGGAATGGTGTCGGACAATTCTTGAGCACTAGCTTCGGTAGGGATATCTGTAGCCGACTCAGCCGGGGCCTCTCTGGCCTCGGTTGTCGGAGGTATGGTTTCGGTCGTAGGAAGAACCGAGGACTCGGTTTCAGCCGAAACTGAGACACTCGCGGTAGGCCTAGCCGTGGTTTCAGCCGAAACCTCGGGCCGTGAGTGTTGGTCCTTTTCCTTGCGTTTTTTGGCCATATGCGTAGTCGGAGTCTCCGACGGCATTTTATATGCAAAATCAGTTCCAAAAAATTCTTCTGCAAACTCCGACCAACGTCTAAGAGTCCGTCGGTTGAAGGAGGCACAGGCTAAACAAGCTGATACGTCGTGGTCTGGGCCTAAGCAAGGAAGGCAGTAAGAATTGAAATCCTTATGAGGTATTTGTTTCCCACAAGTTAAACAATTATTTACTTTGTCTGACATCGGCTGAGGCAAGAAAGAGTCCCCAACGGGGTACTTAGCTTTTTTCGAAGTCTTCGGTAGCTGAAATCTCTGTATCTGACCGACCAGCACTTGCGAACAGCTTCTGCTTCGGGCACCGCGCGGCAAGAAAGACTGGTGAAAATGGCGTCGGCTGATGCCTTTATACCCCAGAAGCTCTGACGTCGGGGAAAGTGCGACATCAGCCGAGGCCAGACCAAGACTTTGGAATCCGGCCGACCGAAGGGCTGCCTGAGGCAGGACAACCCATATGTTATGACTGCAGATGCATCCTTGAAGGACATCACAGAGGGCAGTTCACTCTTTAGATGATTTTCTACTAGTGGGTGAAGGGCAGGCAGGAGCTCAGGAAGGTCTGCAGGAGTTTACGAGCATGTGTGAGGAGTTGGGGGTACCATTGGCCCAGCATAAGATGGAAGATCTGCTGACGGCATTAGAGTTTTTGGGATTAATGGTGGATGTGGAATGGGGACTGTTTTGTCTGCTTGAGGGTAAGATAGAGAGGCTTAGGAAGGCTCTATGGGTGGTGTTGGCCAAGAGTAAGGCACGGGTTTGATCAGTCATGGAGTTGTTGGGGCTTTTGAATTTTGCCTGTCGGGTGCTGCACCCGGGCTGTCCTTTTTGTAGGTCAGTGGCTTTTATGTTGAAAGGGGGCAGGAGTAAATATCATTGGGTTAGGGTGACCAAGTTGGTGTGGGAGGATTTGTTGTTGTGGGCTTGTTTCTTGTGGGATTTTAATGGGATTTCTTTCTGGGAGTCAGACTGGATGGGGCAGGAGGAACTTCAGTTATTTATGGATGCAGCTGGGGTTATGGGTATGGGGGTCTACATTGGAGGATGGTGGTTTGCAGCTAAATGGCCTCAGGTTTGGAAAAAAGAATGGAGGCATGAAGTGGCCTTTCTAGAGTTGATGCCTATATGAGTAGCTTCTGTAGTTTGGAAGGATCATTTATGGGACAAGCATATAGTTTTTCATTTTAACAATATGGTAGTGGTGAAGGTTTTACAAAAAAAGACAGCTAAGTTGGAGTTGTTATTGTTGGTTTTATGTAAATTGGTTTTGCAAAGTCTGTTAATAAACTTTTCATTTACAAGAGTGCATGTGCCTGGTGTAAAGAACGATATTGCTGATGGTTTGTCCCGATTTCAGTTTTGCAGGTTTTGCCTGTTGGCTCCAGGGGCAGAGAAAGTGCCGAAAATCCTGGCAGAAGAGGTGTGGAACTTTGGGTTGAGGTAGCCAGGAGTTTGGCGAGTCATTCTTGTGCTCTTTCTACAAGGAAGTCTTACGGTAGGGCTCTTTGTGAGTTTGATCAGTTCATCTATAGTTGCCTAATCGGCCATCTGCAGTCAACTAAACAGCTGTCAACCTTGCCCACACTTGACATCTTCAGGTACATCAAGCAGGGTTGTGTTATTTGCAGCTTTGTAGACCAGACATAGTCACCATGTAGGAATCTGTATAAGCAGACACAGTACAGAGACAGGTATTTTAGATGCTTTGTTTAATAATTAACTCATACCTGAGATTTGCTTTGGTGAGGAATTGCTCTGTTTTCTTAAGTTGGATTATGTGCTTGGACAGGAAAATGCTAAAGCGCACAGTGTATTCTAGTACCAGCCTGATGTGTAATACATAGAGTAGAATAGTGACATCTTAGGACCAATATTAAAAGCCAACATTGGCATGCTAGTACTCATGTTCTGAGAAACAGCCTCTTTGCAAGCAAAATTTAAAACTTTAAAACAAAATGAAGACAATATTTTTATAGCGGGCAAGCCCCTGTGCATTCTCACTCTCCCTCCTAATTATATACATGCTTAACTGCAAGACTGCACAAACACAGTCTAAAGGCACATTCCATAAAACCAGGACTTGTGTAATCACGCACACTTGTTGATCATATGCAACTGACTAAACAGCTGGCGACCAAACACCCACTTGACATGACATTCTACAGGAAATTATAAATATGTGTGTGTGTGTGTGTGTTCAGAAATACACACACACACACACACACACACACACACACACACACACACACACACACACACACACACACACACACACATGCACACACTTACACACAGACAGACACACACATAGTCTGATGTTCATGTTACTGCCTTGTATTCAATGTATATGGCTACATATACCTTGCTCACATTATATAAAATAAGGTAATTTCACTGTTTACAATATGATGTCATTTTACAGAGTGGAATGTCTTCCTGTGTAGAGTTTACAGTCATTACTATGTTTTGTTCTGTTGAGGATTATGCCTCAACAAGGCTGAGAAAAATCAACCACCATACCTTGTAACCAATATAGAATCCAGAAATTAGTACGGCTCAAGGTTTGGGAACAAAAGCTTATGTGTGCCCTATGAACATCTGCTTAGGTAAGGCGGGAGTATAGCAGCATAGCTAGGGTAGGGAAAAAGGATGCATGGTAGTAGGGGCATGATGGAGAGATGTCCATTTGTCAATAGTGCAGCACCAGCATTCAGAAATTAATGTTGATAATGCATCTAAGTCAGGGATGAAGCATTTTTAGCATTTAATGTCTAGTATAAGATGTAACAAGCCAGTGTTTACAAAGTGGTTTGTTACATTTTTTTTTTTACAAGAAAGAGTTTTTTTTTTCTTTTTTTCCCCTCTCAACCAACTAAATCATTAGATCATGGATAACGAACCTTGGAGAACTTGCTTCAGAAGATATGGCAGACAGCCTTTTTTATATCCTTAAGTGAGGATCACAGATCAGGGAGAGCAGATCTTGAACACCAGATACAAACATAGTTTGCTTTCAGACAGTTTTGCATGTGTAGAGACTAGTAGTACTGCTAGGTAAAGCACTATACTGCCCTGACAGGGAACCTACTCTCTGGAATAAATTAGCAGACATTATAAAAGTTACAGATAAATATCTCTTACACTTAATTTATTTTTAAAATACCACAATACTACATAGTCAGTTTATTTATTTACTTCACTTGCCAGTTGTGTAAGATAGTTGGGTGATAGATGATCCAGGAACATTGTATTACTTAAAAAAATTTACTCAGAGTTAAAAAGTAAGTTAACAGACACTGAGGGACTCAAAGCATGGATTAAAGCATGATCAATGTCAGCTTACAACTTATCTTCTCTGTGCAGTCCTGTTAGATCATGCATAGATACATAGTCACTGCACTACAGGTGTATCAAGTAATACACAATAAAAGAAACAATGACATTTCTGACAGAAATATATTTGTAAAGCCGACTCCTTCACCAAGTATGATTTATTGCACAGATCTGTTACAAGGTAGCAGCAGTCATTCATTTCTTTAATATCTTGACTTGCTTACACAGATCAGGGTCACAGGGAGCTAGAACCTATTCAGAAAAGCAGTGGCCAAGAAGAAAAAAGGAAGTCATGGACAGAACACCACTAAATCACTGGATAAACATAAACCAGTAATACAATGCGTATACACACATACACACACACATACATGCACACACATACACTTGAACATGCACACAAACCTAACGAAAGAGCAATCTGGACCCTTGCCAAATCACTTGCAGCATGTCTTTGGAAAACAGGAGTTAACAAGGGAAAGCATGCAATCTCTGCAGAAGGCACCAAAGCCAAGAATCAAACCACACAGTCAAACAATATAAGGTAACTATAGCAGCATTGTACCACCCGGATGCTAAGTAAAATCTTATGATAAAAATAAGCAGTGACTAAAAAAATACAAACCTGGTCGAAGAAGAACAGAAACAGTTTTGGGTGTCACTTGAGTATTTCCTTCATTGTCAACATGTTTAGTTATCTGGGTTAATGGATGTTCAATAAATTCTTGTCTGCAGCCTTTAGCTAAAAGGTTCGAAGTTGTGTCACACCTTGTACTTGCTGATCCAACAGTTGCAGTAATGAAATCCTAGCAAAATATATGAAAATTAAAGTAAGCATATTTAAAGAAAATGACATTCATCTCTTAATAAGGTATCAGGTAGCTATTTCATAATCAACAACATATTTCATTGCATAGTAATGGACTACTCAGAGGCATTCTATGCCCAGCCTTTCAGGCCATTAAGGATCCAGTAGTCTTAGGACCTCTTATATATCCACAAATCAAGCAGTCCAACTAACACTAGAACCGAGGATGTAAACTTGCTTCAGCACATAAACAAAACATGGTGGAGAGACAGATTGTTCTTGCAACACTTACTCTTCTATGGAATAAAATTCCATTCCAAAGTAAGCGATGTGACTCACTTTCTTCCTTTAAAAACGAGTTAGACAACTGGATGGGTGTGCAAAAATACACCACTGGTATGATTGGCCTGTTGTTTCTGGAAAAAGGAGATACAGTCAAAGTGAGGGTACTGTCAAAACATCAATAGCCACTGGGCTCAGTAGTATATGATCCTAAGATTCTAAGTATTGCAGTCTTTTATGGAGACTTTAATTATATTCATTGAAATACTAGTATGCAAAGAGCAAACTAAAGAAGGCATGCTGGGAAAATAATATATGGGGTAATGACGGCATATGGAGTTGAAATACTCATAATTATATTTATTACATTATTGTTAGATACAGTTATTTGTTAGAGACCTTATGGGAAGGACTTATACAGAGAAAACAGAAATAAAGAGCAGGTATTTTCTACTATTAGTTAGTCATGAAGACAAAGGGAGCTATCAAATGGAAACTTTAAAGAGAAATTAAATGACTGGATTGGGGAATGGTATAGTAAATTCTCATAATGAAGGTGTCTGAATAAACTCTTAAAACTGATAGGTGGACAAATAAAATTTACTAAAAGACTTCTAGAATTCTGTAAAAAAAGTGTGAGGAGTAAGTTGTACAACTGATCACTGCATGGCAAAGTATTTTACTATATTTAAGTAAAGGGTGATTGCAAGGGAGCTACATTTCTTAAGACTGTTTCTCACAGGTTCAACAGCTTTGATTGTTTTTTCACCGTCTTCATTTTCCCTTTAAAGCATTTATCCTGACGAAGATAATAAGACAAGAAAAAAAAGAAAGCTAACCATTTATAATGGAAAGAAAGCAAAACAAGCCCAGAACCAGGCTAAATAGAACAGATAAAGCTATCAGGCAAACACAAGTTCGATCAGTACAAAAAACAAGCTACTTATCTGGTATGCTAAACAACTGAAACCTATGCAGGTAGTTTGCTTAAAAACCTACCATGACCAGCTTGAGGTATGAAACATCCCATCTCTGTTAGTTGAATAGGTTGCCTAATGCCATGAATTGCAAGTTAAAAATGTTTTACACTATTTCCTTATTTTTCTGATTCTAACAAGAGCAACCACTTATTTAGAAATGGTTGTCTAATTTTATCCATCACTTTAACAAATATAAAATGAATTCCATTGATGTTCAAATTGAAACTAATACTAGAACAAATTACACCAGGACTTTAAGAACAAGAAAAATTCACCATTTACTCAGCAGTCAATAAACCATGGATCTTTCTTGCTCCTCAACACCTGGTGCATTTTTTTCTGTTATTTATCTATCATATTGACTGCCTGCATATCAAAACAATAGGTATTATGTATAGATAACAGTATTACACTAGTGTGCCGAGAACTTCCTTTTCCTTATGTTATTTTTCATTGATAACATTAATGGAGCTATAAACTCAAGGGGTGTTACTTTGAAAACTTTATCCTGTCACATTTACAGTTAGTGGGATGTGCACAAGCTCCTCACAGAAGATCTGTGCAATGAAAGGATTGAGCACCATTGTGCATACCTCCAGGCACTACATAAGTGAACATCTGTCACACATCCTCCTTTGGTACATAGTGTGACAACTGCTGCTTGCATGGCCACTGCTCACCGCCAAAGATCATAAAAGCAGTGATGTCACTCACAGGACATCAAGCTGGTTGCAACTTCAAGTTGTCTGTCCCAGCTGATGCCACTGGTGACTTGGTCTTGTTTCTGAATCTAGGCCACTTGTGATACAGACAGATCCCGTGGTCTGTGCCACTGGGACAGCATAAAGTTTTATCGCTTCTTTTCCAAACAGGATGGAATCTCAAAATATTCACTTAACTTTAAACTTCTTAAAATTACAGAAATAAACATCCAGTCTTTTTCAAGTGTGTTCAATATCTGGTCAATTTCACTACATCAGGTAAATAAAGTACAGTTTTGTACCTACCATAAATGTAGATGTTCGAGTGTTCACACTGCTGCAGTCATTACAGTTGGGTTATCCTGCCGTCAGGCGGTCCCGCAGTCGGCCTGAGTTCCAAAGTCTTGGTCTGGCGTCAGTTGCTGTCACTTCTTCACTGACGTCAGTGCACCAGGGGTATATAAGATGCATCCGACGCCATTTTCTTCAGTTTTTCTTGCCAAGATGTCAGGTGCCCCCAAGTAGGTAGGCAATACACATTGCTAATCAAAAATATACAATGAAAACAATACCTTCAGTTACCAGGAAATACACCCCAAAGGTACTATAGGATAGAAAGATATAGATAAGTCCAGCTAGTTCAGAGGGGATGGTGGGAGGGTAACCTGGACTGCAGCAGTGTGAACACTCGAACAGCTACATTTATGGTAGGTACAAAACTGTACTATGTTCATCATGTTACACTGCTGCAGTCATTACACTTGGGTAGAATCCTAATGCTGGGTGGCTGGTCTATAACGAGTTAGGATTGGCTATGAGGCCCTGCAGAACTGCAGTGGCAAATCTTGCTCTGGATTTAGAGTAAAGAGGCAGGTGGTAATGCTTGGTAAAGGTGTGCACTGAACTCCAAGTTGCAGCCTCCAAAATTTCCTTGGTAGGTACTCCTCTGAGAAAGGCTGTTGAAGTGGCTGTTGCCCTGATGGAATGTGGCCTAATGTTATTTGGGACTGATTTTCCATGCTGTGTGTAGCAGTACCGAATACAGTGTCCTATCCATTTGGATATAGTCTGCTTTGAGATAGCCTTGCCGTGTGATCCTGCAGCATATGCTACAAACAGTTGCTCAGTTTTCCTGAAAGCCTTTGTTTTGTCCAAGTAGAAGCATAGTTGCCTGTGTATGTCCAAAGAATGCAGAAGTTTCTCCCCTTTATTCTGGGGGTTTGAATAAAAAGTTGGCAAATGGATGGTTTGGTTAAGAGCCACACTAGATACCACCTTTGGCATAAAGGTAGGGTTTGTCCTTAATGATACCCTGTCCTGATGAAAAATTATGAAAGGTTCCACTGGCATTAATGCCTGTAGCTCTGAGACTCTTCATGCTGAAGTTACTGCCAGGAGCAGAGCTGTTTTCCATGATAAAAATTTTAGACTGGCTGTATTGGCTGGCTCAAAAGGTGGTAGGGTCAGTTTTTCCAAAACAAAATTGAGGTCCCAAGTTGGTATTGGTGCTCTCCGGGGCGGTCTTATGTTTTTAGCCCCTCTGAGGTACTGCTTTAGCAAGGGATGAGAGAATAAAGGAGGATCTGTGTTGTAATGTGCTGAAATGGCAGAGGC
This sequence comes from Protopterus annectens, assembly GCF_019279795.1. Lineage (NCBI taxonomy): Eukaryota > Metazoa > Chordata > Ceratodontiformes > Protopteridae > Protopterus > Protopterus annectens. The sequence goes on from NC_056731.1 coordinate 229,546,601, forward strand.
ATGGATCTTAATTGATGAGAAGGATAGGCCTCTGTCCAGCATCTCAGTTAAGTATTATAAAATCTGAGGAATGTTTGGAACAAGAGGGTCAAGTCTTTGAGCCTGGTTCCAAGCGCAGAATCTCTTCCATTTTTCTGAGTAATCTTTCCTGGTGCTAGGCCTCCTGGGCTCCAAAATGACATCCATAACAGCTTTAGAGAGAGGTGTTGTCTGTTTGACTAATGTATCTGCCATGCAGCCAGGTTTAGGGTTTTGAGCTGACTGTGCAGGATCTGATTGTTTTGTTGAGTCAGAAGGTGTGGAGTTTGAGGCAAAATCCATGGTGGGCCTTGAGCCAAGTTCCTTAAGATAGGGTACCAGTGCTGGCGTGGCCAGTCTGGAGCAATCAGGATCATCTGTGTTTTTTCTTGTTTGGCTTTTAGGAGTACCTTTGAAAGGAGAGGCAGTGGCGGGAAGGCATAAACTTTTAGGTTTTTCCACCTGAACAGAAGAGCATCCACTTTCCATGCTTGTTTGTGACAAATCCTTGTGCAGAATTTTTGTAGTTGGCAATTCAGTGGGGAGGCAAAAAGATCTATGTCTGGGCATCCCCACTTTTGCGTTACCATGCTGAAGATTTGTGGATTCAATTTCCATTCGTGAGGGTCCATGATATTTCTGCTTAGATCGTCTGCTAGAGTATTTTTCTTTCCTGACAGGAATTGTGCTTGCAGGTGAACTTGATACGTTAGAGCTGTGTTCCACAATGTCATGGCTTGCCTGCATAGGGGATAAGAATGACTGCCCCCTTGCTTGTTTATGTACCACATTACTGTGGTGCTGTCTGTCTTTAGTAATAATTGTCCTGGATGTAGAACGTCCTTGAAAGCTGTTAGGGCATTTTGAACAGTCAACATTTCTTTTTGATTGATGTGAAGATGCATCTGGTCTGTGATCCACTTGCCCTGAATGCATTTTCCTGCCATGTGTGCTCCCCAGGCATAATCTGAAGCATCTGTTGTTAGAGTTTAACTGGCTGTGGGTTGGGTAAAAGGCTGACCCTTGTTTAGGTGACATGCCTGTGCCCATCATCGAAACTCATGTTGTAGGCAGGGAATCATTGGTATTACTGCTTCTAAACTGTGAGAGTGTTGAGTCCAAACACTTTTCAGGTACCAATGTAATTTCCTCATATGCAGTCTGGCATATGGTATTAGTAGTATGCAGGATGACATGAATCCCAGGGCCTGCAGAATCTTTCTTGCAGGGAGACGGGACTTTCTTGCCAGCAATTGAAAATATTGATTTAGTTGAACTTGTTTGTCTGGCATGAGGTAAGCCATCTAGGCCGTTGTATTTAAGCTGGCACCCAGGAATATAATCTGTTGCAAGGGCACAAGTTTTGACTTCTTTTTGTTTACTGTGTACCCTAGAGAAATTAGCAACCTTTTTACAAATGCCAGATGCTGTAGAAGAATGCCCTTTGTCTCTGCATGAATGAGGCAGTCGTCCAGGTATGGATATATTTGAATTCCTTTTTGTCTGCAAAATGCAATTACTGGTGCCAGGCACTTTGTGAAGACCCTGGGCGCAGTAGATAAGCCAAAGGGCAGTGCAGAGAATTGGTAGTGCATTGCACCAACTTTGAATCTGAGGTATCTTCTGCAAATTTGTCTGATAGGGACATGTAGGTATGCCCCTTTGAGGTCCAGAGTAACAAGCCAAGCCTTCTTGCCCAGCATGGGTAGAAGCTGCTGTAATGTCAACATTTTGAATTTCAGAATATCCAGGTAAGTATTCAGAATTGAAAGGTCTAGTATGGGCCTCCAGGCCTTGTCCTTTCTGGGGACCAGGAAGATTCTTGAGTAAAATCCTTGTCCTTGTTCCTGTTGTGGTACTTTTTGACTAGCTCTCATGTCCATGAGGGCTGAAATTTGTTTTTGTGCCTCTGCCCATTGATTTTGTGGCAGGTCTGGCATTCCTTTCAGCCTTGGTAAAGTATGAAACTGGAATCTGTAACCTTGAGACACAATATTCAGGACCCATTTGTCTTGGGTGATTGTTTGCCAGTTTTGAGAAAAAAGTGCTAGTTTTCCCCCTAAGGGGGTTTCCAAAAGGGACGTGCTTGGCGTACGAAGGGGAAAGTCATTGTGACTGTTTCCTGTATGGTTGAGACTTGTCCTCACCACCTTTTGGGGTTGAGGTGCCCCACTCTCATTGTCTGTTTGAGCCTTGGGGTTGAGATCTGCCTCTTGGGCATCTGCATCTGCCTCTCTTTGGCCTGTCTGACACTGGAAAGGACCAATTCTTTGTTGGCCAATTTCTGCTAAACCGAGGTGGCTGTACCTGTAAGAAATCCTTGACTGTTTGCATAGATTTAGCTTTATCCTCCATTTTCTTTAACACCTCTTCTGCCTTAACACCAAACAAGGTATCATGCTGTAAAGGAGCATCCAATAATTTTGCCTTAACATGATCACGTAAACTTTGTTCTTTTAACCAAGCATGTCTTCATATCACAGAACCTGTAAATGTGGCTCTACAAGAGGCCTCTAAAGAATCAAAACCACATTGCAGAGTATGTTTTCCCACCTGTTCAACTGCATGCAATAAATACTGCATTTTTTACAATCAGGAGCTTCTGTGCTTGCAAGCATTTCTGTTTTAACTGAGCCATTAAATATTGTTGGTACTTAAGCATGTGAAACTGGCAATTTAAAGCTCTTACTGCTAAAGTTGCAGAAGTGTATACTTTCTTCCCCCATCTATCCAAAGCTCTGGAATCTCTGTCAGAGGGTACTGGATTTTTTGCAATGGAAGCCTTAACCCCTTTTGGACCCTGGAAAATAGTTTCTGGATCAGTAGAAGGGTTTTTGTAAAGAAACTTGTGAGAGTCAGGGACTCTATAATTCTCGCTTGGCTGGAACAGGGGGCAAAGAGTCAGGAGATAAATTGGATTCAGAGAACACATCATCCACAATATCTAGCACAGGTGGAATAGTCAGGGGTCTGTGTTGAGGCAATAAGAGGAAATCCCTGAGCCTTTTCTTGGATTCTGAGTAATCCTGGCTTTCCCAATGGAAATGCTCCCTCATGGTATGTAAAGTTTCCCCAAAAGAGTAATCCTCAGGAGGAGAGGCTGAAGGAATAGATTCTTCAGCATCAGGGTCCTCATAGGGGGGTAGAGAATATCCCTGGTCTGAAGAGGAATCAGAGGAAATGGAAACCTGATCAGAGGAGTCATAGTCTGTATCCTGCCTAAGCCTTTTCTCAGGAGGGGGATGGGAACCCCTGATTAGAGTAATAAGGTCTTCGGCCATTTTAAGCATCTGTTTCTTAGGCATGGAGGACTGTCCAGGAGAATGCTGTACTTGTTTCTTTGTCTTTAATGGTACCTTTGTCTTGGCTGTTGTTTTAATGGTAAGTTGTGAAGGTCTGAAAACACCCTCAGAAGCCGATGCCTGCTCAGCGGCTCCGGACCCATCTGAGGGATTAGTTTCCGTAGGCCCAATACCTTGAGTTTCCAGAGGCCTAGATGTTTCCACGTGGGAGTCGGCAGCGGCCTGTGGCTCTGAGGTAGCGGGTGTCAGGGGCTGCGAAAGCACCTCACTGAGAACCGGTGAAACAGCGACTGGCCTAGAAGAGGTTTCGCCGTTGGTTTTGGACCTCGGATGCCTGTCTTTATCCTTGTCTTTGCGTTTTTTCGGTATTGAGGTCATCAGCTGATCCGACGGCATCGTATAATTGAACCTTCGGCCAAAGTAGTGCGAAGCAAAATCAAAACATCTTTTTACAGTGCATTTGTTAAATCTAGCACAAAACAGACAGCTAGTGACGTCGTGATCAGGGCCTAGGCATGGAATACAGTAAGAGTGGAAGTCCTTATGAAGTATTTGCTTCCCACAAGAAATACAATTATTAACTTTTTCTGACATCGGTCTGAGGCAAGAAAAAAGTTTCCCCAACGGGGTACTTAGCTTTATTGAAGACTTCGGATCTGAAATTCGACTTTGAAAATCTCAGGAGTCGGCTGACCGGCACTTGCGAACTGCTTCTGCTTCGGGCACCGTGCAGCAAGAAAGACTGAAGAAAATGGCGTCGGATGCATCTTATATACCCCTGGCGCACTGACTTCAGAGAAGAAGCGACAGCAACTGATGCCAGACCAAGACTTTGGAACTCAGAACAACTGTGGGACCGCCTGATGGCAGGATAACCCAAGTGTAATGACTGCAGCAGTGTAACACGATGAACATCTTACAGTGCTATTTCGTAGTAAGTTTGATGCTAGTAATTTTAAAACTATAACAAATAAACTACACACTTTTAAATGTGGTGTAATGTCAAAGAGGTTGAACCAGTTTCACGCAAAACAATTTATGTAGATTATTTAGAGCCTAGACTTCCACTCTACTGACTGCACAAAGTGTTTTTTTAAAGAATTCCTATTTAAATGATTATGATGGAGGTGCCTTTTAATGACCTGATGAAGGAAAAGTGTTTCCAAAAGCTCATCTTATTAGTTGTATTTGCAATTGTGCATACAGATTTTTGTTTACAAATATTTTTAAAATGCACCACTTTTCTCCATGTCTGACCAAAAACATTGTTTTGTAATTCATTTATTTCCTTGATATTTGTTAAATGATTTATATCTCAAATGTTTTAGCCTCCACAGATGCACAAAGCAAATGACATTCATATACAGCCAGACACACTACCTGTGCAGTATTAAAGGAATCCTTAGCTTTCCTGTCTGTGAATTAACATAAATGTATTACTTCTCACAAGACTTAAGTGAAAAAACACTCTTATTCCTAAACTTTTGCTATGTTATCTAACTTGAATTCACCAAGTATCAGTTGTATGCATGGGGTCAATATCATATTATCAAAACCTCCATCGAACTTTTTCCCACTGTAAGTAACCAATGGGCCAACCTAATGACTGCATCATAAACAGAAAATTTTAAAACCTACCCTCACACCCCCCATAACTAAATATACCAACTCTGAGATTGCACTACAAAAGGGAAAAGGGCAAATTCCTGATGATGGCCCACTGGTTACTTACCGGGGGCAAAACATTCAATGGAACGATTGTTCGACGAATTCAGGTTTCGATGAAAACATGTTGATGAAGAGGTGTTTAATTGTCTGAGGTTTCGATAATATGATATAGATCTGTATAAATGTTATAGTGAAACACATTATCTGTCAGACATCTATTTAGAAGATGTAAAGAACTCAGTTAGATGAGGTTATAACACAAACATGAATGCAGCTGTAAAGAGTGAAATTTACTTGCAGAAACAGCTTTGATAATAGGTTATGACACAGACTTTTTTCTAATACAAACGGAACATGCTTTTTGGTAGAAGCAATAGAGTAGGAGCATAAGTACTACCAAACACAATGTTCAGACATAACGCAATCAGAGGCGATCTCTGCTTAACATACAAGGCCATGTCAAACCCAGAGCTTTTGGAATGCTCCACTTAAAGAAATCCAAATCCCTCAGAGCCACACACTCCAGGGATCTAAACCTTGTCATCACAATAAACAAAACATGCTGGAGGGATAGGTTCCTGACCCAGAGACTCTCCAGACTCTGGAATAGATTGCCCATACATGTCAAGCAGAGTGCCTCTTTGGCCCTCTTCAAAAGGAACCTTGACAATTGGATAGGAAAAAGGAAGTTCACGTCAGTTACCCTGCTAGACATGGGTCCAGGGAAGTAAACAGTGTGGGAAGAAATAGTCAGGGAATTATTATGGCTAGGCTTGTATAGGCCATAGGGCTGATAGCCTAGTACCAACCTATGAACCTATGAACCTACGGTACCAAGGGCAGATTTCATGGAGATCCATCAATGCAGCAGCTAGAAACGAGCATACAGATGTGACTGCACTAAACATTTTATATCTAACAAACTACGGCTACATTTAGCAAGTGGTACATTGCTGCCAGGACAGTCTTCTAGTTTCAGGGAAGCATGGCTACAACTACAGTATGCATGATGCTTCTAACATGTGAAGAGTTAACTATCCCTGGGATTCAATAAACTCTGTGTAGGCTTCTCACAAAGCCTACATGGAGTTTACATGTGTGTGTAGTAATGTGTGGTGAGCAGCAGTGCTCATTACAAATTCATGCCATGCACCACATTTAAACATAAATAAGTATGGTTACATGCTGGCAACAGTGTTGCCATCCATAAAGTCATGTAAGCGAACATGGATAGCAATTCTATTCGAACCAGAGCACTGAAGGTCTGTGGTTTTGCGCGGAATGCCAGAGTGATCACCAGTGCTTAACAGATAGCTCTCAGTCTCTTTGTGCAAGACATCTGGACAAAGGCCAACATAATGAGGGGACAATGACCCAGAAACAGGGACAAATTCAACATATTTGTTCCTTAGAAATGTGCTAGAATAAACAGTGATTTATGTTAAGATACATGTTTTGAAGTGTTTGAAGTCTGCAACTCAATATGTAATTATTGAGTCACATCAGTCCTGAGATCATTCCAGTGATATGGCAGAAACCACAAATTTGATAAGAACTACACCAAAAGATATAAAGGCAAAAATATGGACATTCTGTGAAAATCTGGACAGTTGAGATGTATGATTGTTAAGTATATGGTCCAAACACAGTGCAGGATAGCATACTTACAGTGCAGATTATTGTGAAATCCCATTCCTGGCATTCTGTACTGAAGTTGTGTAAATGATCTGTAAGGGTACATGGACTGCCACATAAAATAATACTCAGGGGAAGTGTGTGTATTGAATAGGGACACACAGATGAACTGTAGGAATGAACACAGGGAAAGAGGACAGGTGAAACAACCTAATGTACAGCAATTAAGGGCATGTCAATGGAATACAGTTGTAACAGCAACCCCAATCACATATCAATATGGTACAGTAGAGATTGCACAGTGAATATGTGTATTCTGTGACTGTCACACAAGGTGACATAATAATAGAGAGGATGTATGTGTGAGGTAAGTATCCTTACAGGAACAATACAGAGAACATCTATCAGGGAAGTTACATGCAATTGGGGTAGGGTGCATTTTGTAAAGCTGTGCAAACTGATTTGCTTGAGTATGAGTGTGACTGCTGCAGAGGTCTCCAGCAAGTGGGACACAGGTAAAGGGTCATGGACAACATCAGAAGAAGTACACACAATCATGTACAATATCAGAATGATACCACCAGTAATTCCTTGTCTGACATAAAACTTGTGATTTAGAGTGATCAGAGAGGGTTCCGTACAAACACACTTGTACAACTATTGTGACATGTCAGCAATATATGAGGGTAATTAAGCATACCGCTCTGACACTGTAACATCTGCTGGAGGTGTTAGGAGGGACACTGCTATACCTGTATATGACATTATGATCAATAGGGTCTAGTTGACTGGTGTGCATGGCCTATATGTATGGCACAATCCACACTGTCACAAAATTACCCATGCCATTAATGTTGTCAAACAGCTATGTATGTACTGTGTTCATCACCAGAACAGGTATCACACTTGCATCTGGTGTAACACTTTGATGGAGTTTCTGCACCATTAGATAGTAATGTTTATGCCACAAAAAGAATAACTAGGTATGGCTAATAAGATGTGTGACAGCTCACTGTGACAAAGGTGGCAGACTTCAGTTACACATCACTGGAAGATGTGTAGTGAGCTACATGAAGAAGGGTGCCTTGTCCTCAGTTATTGGTGTGATTAAGGCTGTGAACTGTGGCAGTATTATGGCTTATGATGTGTATGTCCTTCACATACTCAGATACAAGGGAATAGTAAGCACCTTGGTCACATGCTGGTGTACATTCTACATACCATCTACCCCAGGACACAGGTCACATACCTATTGTCTGATTATAGGGTGTTGTTTCTACATTAAACTTGGGTTGTTTGTTGGTATTTCCTGATATAACAAATCCCCCATCTTTTTGTGTCATTGCAGGTGTTGTCATAGTTGCAGGAGAAATCTTTGGTGTGTGCTGATACAGTCTGTATTACGTTAATATCACAGTTGGAGTCAATGATTGCCCACAATCTGTAGTCCTTCAGACAGTTATTTGGACACAGGATGTGTATGTCATTTGTGATGTCTGTGACTTAAATAATGGACAGGAAAGGGCCTAGCAGACAGTCCTGATGTATGGGCCTGATCACTGGACTTGAGATATAATTCACTCCACAAAGCTCAACATACTTTCATGCCATGAATATGATATAATGATCTACCCACTTGGTGATATAGGTATGTATGGCCACATCTGACAGTGCTGAGTAAATACCTCAGTGTAGATTTGTGTCAAATGACTTGGGCTTGTCAAATTCAAAAGGATGAAAGTGTTGTCATCATGCATGCCCTCAATGACCTCCTTCAGGATATCTAACAGACGAAACAGACATAATGTAGCATTACAACTCACAGAGGTCTGCTGCACACAGCTTGGATATTACTAGTGTCCATTTAGTAAAAGGTCCATGATGACATGTTGGTCTACCTCACAGATGAGTCAGGATGTGTCTATACATGCATACATTGGGTGCTGTACTCGCAATTGACATGGATGCATGTTGTTGTAAACCCTTCTACAGGAACATAGTCTGTGGAGGGTGTGTTGAAGTGTGTATTCAACTGTGTCAGGAAGGTGTATGTGCTGAATGATGTTGTCACAACTCATTGATTCTGTGTGATAGGCCTAGATGAAGGTAAGACAGTACATACTGTCTATCCTGATCTGGCCTAGGGTTTGGACGCAATCCCCCATGCAGGTATCGTTGAGAAACTCACCCAGCTGGGGATTAATCCTTATATCAGTAGATGGGTAACCAGTTGTCTCACTGACAGAACACATACTGAGAAAGTTGGTGAATCAACCTGCACCAGTAGAGCTGTCACCACTGGCGTACCCCAGGGATCTGTGCTTGGCTTAACTGTTTGGACTCTATATCTCAACAGGTCATGAAAAGTACACGGTCTTTGGTTTACCACTTTTATGATTCTTGCATACTGGGTGCAATCACTGACTCCACCTAAAAGTATAATATACTACAGGAGGGGCTAACACAGACAAATGATTGTTGACAAAGCCGCACATTCTATAGATAAATGCAAAAATGTATCTTTATTTTGTCCTTTTGAAAAGTGGAATTCCCTGCTAATTATTCCCTGCTAATTACAGTATTGAAAAAAGAGTCCCTCTATGCTGAAACCCAGAGATCCAAGTATTGGGAACACACATAGATATCAATCTGAACTTTGACCACCAAGTGTCCACAATATTTTTGAAAGCCTATGTTGTACACACCATAAGTAATAATATCATATTCAAATCTGAGGATTATACTACAGCACTGTAGTTGAACCTCATCAGAACACTAATAGAGTATAATGCTCTCTTATGCATATACCTCACCAGGCACATCTCCCCAGTATGTTCTGTTTATCTCACAGACTAGGTTGAGATCCCTGCAGCAAGTTATTCTTGTCTCATTTGATTTGCAGATGTCCAACATTTCCAGTAGGGCAGGGTCTGAGACTGCTCTGTAGGCCAGGCACAGGTCACCTCTCAGCAGCCTCTATGATACTGAGTACCAGGTCAGTACCAGTACTAGTACCAGGTCTTTCAGTCTTTTCATGTTTGTCATGTTTTGGAGGCCCTGGATTCTTGCGGTCACAAACCTCTGTGTTTTCTTCATTTGCTGCAGGTGTCTGGTGAGATACAGACAGAAGGGAGTATTGTACTCAATTAGTGGTTTGATAAGGGTAGAGTACAGCAGAGATATGACCTCCCTGGTCTTGGATGTGATGGCCTTATTTATGAGGTGCACAATATAGAATGCGTGTCTCATCACTATGGACACATAATGACAGAAGTGTAGCTTGCCATCAACATGTGTTTCCAAATCTCGTTACACTGTTTGAGCTCAAATGGGTGCTTTGTACATCATAATTAGTAGAGGTATTTCATTGCTAAAGGGGACAATGAGGCATTTTTGCTACAAAGTTCTGTCGGTGAGTTCAGCACCAATCATTTGCCTGTGTAATATGTTAACATAATTGGGGGACTCTACATGACTGCATCCTGTTGACTGTCATCTGCAAACTTTGTAAGCCCCAGGCCATCTACCTTTGCCTGGACTTTAGAGAAATAGTTTTCAAACAGATGAGGGTCCAGCACAAATCCTTGTGGTATTCCACTGATAAGTGGTGTAGTGGTGGAGGTGCAGTCCCCAACTTTGACAGTGTGTGTTCTGACAGTGAGCCATTTGGCTATCCATATAGTACTTTATGGTTTAAGCCTCAGATGGGAGAGTTTCTCTATGATACCTGAATGGTGGATAGTGTCAAGAGCCTTGGATAAATGAACATGGTGGTATGTCCTGTTATCCCTCATCCGGGTCTTTGAGGTCATTATCAAAGAATTCCACTATGTTTAATAAGCAAGATTTACCATTGACAAAACCAACATGGGTTAGGTCAAGTGTTTTGAGGGTCACCTATGTCCCTGTGGATAAGGTCCATGCTAATCCCTTCCCTAGCCTTGCAGATAAGGCTTCTTAGGCTTATGGACCAATAGCTATAGTTCTGCATGTTAAAAGATTGATGTGCATTGCATATCACACAACATTTGATATTAATTTCTGTAGTGTAGGTCATATATGTGTGAAAAAAGTTCTGAGACATCAGGGTTGCAGTGTTTGGGGGTGAGGCAGCATATGGCTATATTGTAAATATGTGACATACTGTTAGATAGTATCTTCAGTTTGTTATGTTTCCACATGTAATTTCATGTCATAGACAGGAAATGGACAGTAAACAGAAATAATACATAATAATACTGACTTTTCCATAACTTGGCAAGCAGCTGGTTTGTGTGAAGTTTGGCAAAGTATGCATACGAGATGCACATTTCCATTACTTCCCCTGTTTGTGCGCAGTTAAGTTGTGCACAAACATGAGCCATGTTGCTAAAGTATGACAGTACTGAATCTATGAAACATACCTCCTGCTGAACTGACTCTGTGGCAGTAGGTGTAACTGCATTGACACATTTCTTTTTGAGCCCAGATGATACTGGGTTTTGAATCCAGGTGTACGTAAGACTTTTAAATACTTTTAAGTAATCAGTGATAATGCAATGACATTAATTTGTTATAGTACATGTGTTGTTGTGTGTTGACATATTGCAGGGGAGTTAACCAAGATTGTGAGGAGATAACCACATATTGTACCACCGTTGAACATCGCTTGACATTGCTGAGGGATGCGAAACTCTGAAACAAAACATTCAGATTTGGAAAAGCTTGTAGCTTCTTAAATGTTTAATAGCAAATTTAATGTGCAAAGTATCATTGATGGTTTGTTCCAAAAAACCAACATCATAACCTCTGGTTTCAAATTTGTAGGCAAACTCTTAATTGTGAATGATCTTGTGAGGGTTATGAAGTCTGAAACTGCAATGTGTATCATTACTTTCTAACTTCTCTCTTTAATGATTTTACATTACAAACGTATGGTGCTAAACTGAGGGCATGCAGTGATCAACACTACTTTTGAGAGGTATGACCATATGAATTGTTGATGGCTGAGGCCTACTACTTAATAATGGACACATATAAGTAATATAAGTCTCTGCCATCACATGTTAAGGTCATTTCTGTACAAATCTCCCAACTTTTACTTGCTTACCCTACCAAGTAACAAAATGCAAGGATATGCCATTCATGCATATTATTACACAATACACTCCAGATTTAACACATACCTTATAAATCCAGCAGTTGCAATAGTTTTAGCTCAGGGCTGACTCTATCTAATGCAAGCAGTACACAGCCAATACATGAGAGGTGAAGGTTGTGAGTATCAATGTTACTATCTATATGTGCATAGGAGGAAGGTTTTAGGCCATTAGGTGGTGAATGAGTATGCTATATGCTGTCTCTTAGCCAATGTGAGGGCACATTGAGCATGCCTATGTCAGCCTGCACTCACAGCAGCTGCTGGTTCCCCCTCTGACTCCTCTCCTGCATGTGGCTGTGGTGACCTTGGCATTAGTGGTGGGATCGGTGCTCCTTCCCCTTGTTGATCCTGCTGAAGCTGTTTTCTCAGGATGATGTTGTGTAGCATGACACATAAAGTGAATATTTCAGTACATGCCCATGGATTGTACTGCAAGGCTGCCCCATGATGTATCTAGGCATCGGAACTGTGACTTCAGCAGCCCAAACATATGCTCTATGATATTTCTGTTTTGAGTGTGTACCTGATTATGGCGTTCTTCAGTGGGTACATGTGCATTTCTGAAGGGTGTCATCAGCTACGGTTCCAGTGCATAACCTGCATCCCTCAGTAAATGACCCTGTGGGATATGCCCCTAGTGAACATCTGATACAGTTGGGAGGTGTGCCAGATATGTGAGCTGTGGTAAGTGCCTGGGTTACCAGTTCCCTTAACATTACACACAACTTGGCAGTTAATAGAGTGAAAGCCCTTTCTATTATTGTAGAGCCTTCCCTGTTTCCTGGGTGGTACCTTAACTTCTACATGTGTGTAATCGATGGCACTCAGTACTTCAGGGAAGTGTGATACATGGTAGAACTGCTGCATGTTTGTGGCCCTGTCCTCAGCTGTCCAGGGAAAATATCTCTGATCACTGGCATGCTGGAGCACAGCATTCAGGAACTGATGGAGGATTCTGGATGCTGATGCCTGTGAACCCCCCCCCCCAGCATATCCCACGTTGGTATTATGAAAGGTACCTGTAGCTAAGATTCTAAGTGCTACACATACTTTTGTCTTCACTGGGATGGTTCCCCTCAGTTTGCCCTAGCTCTGAGTTGAGGATGACAAAGGCTGCAGAATTACTGTAGCATGTCTCTATCTACCCTGTAGCACTTTACAATTTCCACATTATGTAGGTTGTGATAAGTTACCTGGGATCCGAAAGATATTCTCCTTCTTGGCCTCGGTCTATTAGCAGCAGCAGCAACATAGACTTCAGCCTGTTGCACATAAAAATGATTTAAAGCAACAACAGGGCCTAATATTGTTTCTGTGTAGTGTCCTTTCCATAGCTGTATTCCAGTAGGTTTTGGAATTCACAGAAAAAAACAGCACTGAGTCTACACAGTTGCTTTATAGTTGAATAGTTCCTGCATCTTGGATTAGTTGATTAGCATACAATTCAGCTACGTATGCTGTAATTTAATTGCCATGGTGCTTATCTTGTGGGCATGGCTGTTCGCAGCTCTACACACCATGCAGAGCCACTTACTGGATCCAAAACGGTGTGCTACTGAGTGTAAATGAACCATGTAGGCTTTATTAAATCTGACTGTATGACTTTATACAGAAGTCAAACTACCAATATAATCACTTCTTACAACCCAGTAAAAAGTTTTAATACTTGAAATGCACACAATGTTACCTTGGTGAAATCTGTTTGGTACTTCCTCAGCTGCATTATACTTGGTATAATACTTAAATGCACATTTCATGCTGTGAGCAGATGTCTGTTCCAAGCTAGCAACAAAAACAAGAGAAGGACATGAAAAAAACTTTACCTTCTGAAAACACCAGGCACACTCTGGGCCGAGAATAAGACATGCAGAGCAATGTGTTGCTGTTGGCACAGTACATCTGTTGGGACCTGAAATGGAAAATAAAGTAGAAACAAAAATATAAAATGAGGACTATGTACTGACAAAACTGCAACATCTAAGGGTGCTTTTAATAAAAAACAGCAAAGGCATATTTTAGTTAGCTGAAAAGGTGAGACGTCTTAAGTTGTACAAGTGCTGCTGTCATTAAAAGCCACCTAGAACGTACATTACGGTTTTAAAGTATAACAAAAATTCAATTACAAAACCATGCATTAAACAAAGAGTTGTAGATAAAAATTAATAGAAAAAATAACATTCATTTAGACAACTGTGTGCGTTCTCGTACTCTAGCGGACTGTAGCATGTGACATTATAACCTACTTTACTATAAAACATTATACTGCACTGGTTATCACTGTAGGGCACTTTTATTGAAGTAATCAAAATAACAACAGTGAAGAGGCATGACGCTGAAGTAATGTTTATATTTCAAGATCTTTACTTTCAGTGAGTGCATGGCAACCACATGAGGCCAGAGCTGTAACTAGGGTGGAGCAAAGGGGGTGGCTGCCCTGGGTGCAGGTTGTAAAGGGGGGGGGGTGAAATCGGCATGTTCCAATGGGGCATAAGTGCAATGCTGACATTGCTTTATGAAGCTGCTAGAATACCATGGCTTCATAAAAGAAAGCTGATACTGTATTTCTGGTAACAGCTGAAGCTCAGTGTGTTGTAGTAACTGTAGCAAAGTGCTCATTACAGCTCTAACAAGCAGCATGTTACAATTACAGAAACAAAAATAATTTTTCCTCAACTTTCCTCTTCTTTCCTCTTCAATATTTCAGTTGAGGATGCACCAGGTTGGAGAACTGCCCACATCACCAGATGACTTGATTATTACAGACTACATGACATGTTTCCCAGTTAAAGATAATACTGCTTCTTAAAGCTGAACTTTACATCTCTCTTTTTATGGCAAGAAGCTATTGCCCAATTGTACTACTAAACAGATTACATTTAATTTAAATAAAATATTAAAAAACTACAATTAACCTTAACTAGTACATTGAGGAGTGCTAATAATGTAATTATATTACTACGTGACCATTGTTTAGCATTGTATTACCCCACTACCACCAGCATGTAAACTTTGCCACAAGGGGGGGTAAATATACTGGATAAGGTCTACACTTACATCAAAGCGGCATATAAAGCAAAACCTTATCCACATTTAGGGAGCTTTGACCACCTAGCCATCATGCTGGTTCCAGCTTACAAATCCATACTGAAAACCAGTACACTGGCTAGAAAACAACTAAGGATCTGGCCTGATGGAACAATCTCAGCTCTACAAGACAGCTTTGACTGTACAGACTGGTCAGTGTTTAGAGAGGCTGCTGCGACAAACAACCATGTTGACTTGGACACATATACTGAGTCGGTCACAGCTTACATTTCTAAGTGTGTGGAGGATGTAACAAACACCAAACTCATCACCATATGGGCAAATCAAAAACTTTGGCTAACTAGTGAGGTGTACGAGCTCTTGAAAGTAAGAAATGCAGCTTTCAAATCCCAGGATATGGAAGATTTAAATGTAGCCAGAGCCAAACTGAACATAGGTATCAAAGAAGTGAAAAGATCCTATGGCAGAAAAATCCAAAGTCACTTCAGGGACCAGAAGGATACCAGGCAACTATGGAAAGGAATTCAAACCACCACCAACTACAAGTCTACATCAGCTTCATGTGATGATAGTGTCGAGTTTCTGAACCAACCGAACAAATTCTTCAGTAAGTTTGATGCTGACATCAAAACAACAGCATGCAGAATCCCTGAAGACAAGGATGCAGTGGTACTGCGCTTCAATGCAATCGATGTCACCAGAACTCTAAAACATGTCAATCTGAGGAAAGCAGCTGGCCCTGACAACATCATGGGCAGGGTACTAAGGGAATGTGTGATGGAACTGGCTCCAGTACTCACTGACATCTTCAACACCTCACTCCATCTAGCAAGTGTTCCGAAATGCTTCAAGGAGATTACTATCATTCCTCTACCCAAGAAACCACAGCCAACAACTGTGAATGACTGCCAACCAGTTGCTTTAACCTCAAAGGTAATGAAGTGCCTGGAGAGGCTAGTCAGAGCTTCAATCTTACCTGTGACGCTGGAGACACTGCATTTCACATACAGGATAAACCACAGTACAGGGAATGCCATCTCACTAGCTCTCCATGAAACAGTGACACACTTAGAAGGCAAAAACTGCTATGTAAGACTGCTATTCATTGATTTCAGTTCTGCCTTTAACACTGTCATTCCTCAGAATCTGATATTGAAGCTACTTCAACTTGAAATAGACTCTCATTTATGCAATTGGATTCTGAGCTTCCTTACTGAAAGGCCTCAAAAGGTTTGTGTGGGAGACAACAGCTTGGGAAGTATCACCCTGGACACAGGAGTACCACAGGGGTGTGTCTTAAGCCCTCGGATTTTTACTGTACAGAAACATGACTGCATGGCCGCACACAAGACAAACAGAATCATCAAATTCGCGGATGACACCACTGTTATAGGCCTGATCAAAGATGGAGAGGAGGAGGAGGAGGAGGCCTACAGGAAAGAGATTGATCAACTGCTGGTCTGGTGTAACAGCAACAATCTACCACTGAATGTCAGCAAGACAAAGGAGCTGATTGTTGATTTCAGAAGATGTCAAGTACCACACAAACATCTAGTGATGAAAGGGATGACAGTGGAAA
The DNA here is from genome assembly GCF_019279795.1 of Protopterus annectens. NCBI lineage: Eukaryota > Metazoa > Chordata > Ceratodontiformes > Protopteridae > Protopterus > Protopterus annectens. The sequence continues at coordinate 229,562,988 of NC_056731.1, forward strand.
GGGTCAAGAGTACAAAGTTCTTGGGTGTTCATATCCAGCACAGTCAAAAAAGCTCAGCAATGCTTGCACTTTCTAAGGAAACTTAGGAAGGGAAAATTACCAAGCTCCATACGTCAGACCTTTTATAGGGGCACCATTGAAAGTGTCTTGACTAACAACATTGCAGTCTGGTATGGGAGCTGTAACAATCAGGACTGGAAGGCTCTCAAGAGAGTTGTAAGGTCAGCAGAAAGAATTATTGGCACCTCCCTTACACTTCTGGAAGATCTACACAAAAGCTGGTGCATTGACAGGGCCAAAAATATTTCCAGCGATCCAATGAATCCTGCCAGTGGTCTCTGTACCCTCGCCTGTCCTCAGGCAGGAGACACAGAAGATTGCATTGTAAGACCACCAGACTAAATAACAGTTTATTTTCGCTCTACATTAGACTGTTGAACTCATGGGAAAAATGAACCATGGCATCTGTTACATAATTAGCCTATCAAGGGGCTTATTTTATGGATGTGCAATAACTAAGTGCAATACTAAGGTCACTCACCTACACACTGAATGACTGTAAAGTGCAATATACAAACTGTGCAATAATTCAGTTTAATCATAGATATGCTGCCATTGTTTCAATTTTACTTTGACAATATTACCTTCATAGTGTTCCTTGTCTTCCTTGTCTCCTGTTTTGGGATTGGTGTGGGTCATTGCTGTCCTACTTTACTTAAAAATTGCTACTTATTAAATATCTACTGTGATATTTCATTAAATTTTCTCTGTCTATATGTCCAACTGTTTCCTGCATTGAGAATGAAGCATTGACTTTGACTTGACTTTTCCTCCTAAAAGTGCTCTTCAAAGTTTACACAGACAATGGCTGAGATTCAGAAAGCTTACTGCAAAGGGAAAGCCTTTACATGGTCATTTTCCACCTGGCACTAGGTCTTTCCAGTTGTTAGAAATTTGCCATTAGTAGGGGCCTTGGCACAGAGGGTGATCTCATGTGTAGAGATGCATGCTAATTCTTCAGTCCACGGGAATGTCTAATACCAGTTAGCAATATGTTCTCTTCCTGAAATGTCATGGCTTTTGATTTATGGTTGTGGGCAATTCTGTGAATCTCTTGCACTGTCAAGTTTTGGAGGAAAAAGTGAATGCCATCAAAAGACAGTGGTCACCCATTCAGTCCTATGGAAGCAGTCACAGTGCAGAGAAATTCAAGGAAGATGTGGTATGGGTGCATTAGTGTGTGCGTGTGTGTGTGTGTGTGTGTGTGTGTGTGTGTGTGTGTGTGTGTGTGTGTGTGTGTGTGTGTGTGTGTGTGTGCTGTCTCATGTGGGTAGGGGCATGAAAATTGCATGACAGTGTGTGTGTGTGTGTGTGTGTGTGTGTGTGTGTGTGTGTGTGTGTGTGTGTGTGTGTGTATTAATAAGAGAGGGAGTGTGGGGGCAAGGATGCCTTTGCCAATACACTGCATGTGCCACTTGGGCAAACTCTATCACATTCAGGTCTAATAGTTCTATTGCTAGTTAAGAATACAATTCAGAGATAGACTAATGTGCTGATAATGAGGTATTTCTAATTGCAGCCAAAACTGTAACTGAATTGCATTTTCACATTTTTGATGTAACTGACCTAACAATGGTAGCCAAATACTGCAAGAAGTGAGCTTCTTTTGGAATTCAAGAGAATATTTACAACTAGTGTACCTTAATAGGTTTTCCAAACAGAGAGTGGTAAATCTTTCATAGGTTCATAGGTTCATACTAGGCTATCTGCCCTAGGGCATTTATAAGCCTAGCCAGAATGTGTTTGGCTTTCGCCACCCATTTTAAATTTATTTTGCTATGCCCTTTTTCGAGGTTAGTATACTGTGCCTCTGTCTGACAGTGACACAGAAGTGATACCCGGGGTAAACCTACGATCTCCCATCCACTCATCAAGATTCCTCTTGAAGCGAGTCAATGAGGGACTCTGCCTAACCTGGACTGGGATTTTATTCCAGAGAGAAGGGAGCCTCTGGGTTATGAATCTGTCCCTCCAGCATGTCCTACTTATTTCAGTGCTGAGGTTCAAGTCTCTCGAGCGCGTAGCTCGATGGGATTTGGATTTTCGGAGGTGCAGCATGTCCATTAATTCTGGGTTGGACATGGCTTTATATGTCAGGCACAGATCGCCTCTGAACAGGTGGTATGCCACTGAGTAGAGCTGGAGTTTCTTTAACCGGGCAGCATATGGCATCTGTTTGAGCCCTTTGATCCTCTTGGTGAGGTACTTTTGGGGTCTTTCCAGTTGCTGCAGGTGTCTGGTAAGGTACATCCCAAAAGGGGCATTGTACTCAATTATGGGCCTGATGAGGGATGAGTAAAGAGGCACGATGACCTCCCTGATCTAGATGTGAATCCCTTCATGATTAGGTGGGCTATATAAAATGTTTTTCTAACCACTTTGGCCACGTGGTTGTCAAATGAGAGATTGCTATCAACTTGGGTCCTCAGGTCCCTAATTACTTCTTCTATACTTAATGGATTACCACCTATGTGGTAATTTGTGGGCACTTTGTTTTTGCCAAAGGGGATGACTATACACTTTTTGGCATTTAGCTTGAGGCCATGGCTCTGGCACCAGTTGTCTGTTTCTATGAGGCCATTTTGGAGGATGCTTGTGTCAGCTGGAGAGTCGATTATGGCGCCCAGTTTGCAGTCATCTGCGAACTTCGTCAGCCACAGTCCTTCTGTGTTGGCCTGTACCTCCAAGAAATATATACCGAACAAGAGAGGTCCCAGGACTGAGCCTTGTGGGACACCACTTATAACTGGTTTGGAGTCTGACATGGCTCCAGCAATTCTAACCATGTGGGTTCTATCTTTGAGCCAGTTGAAAATCCATCTAGTGACATAGGGGTTTATATTTAAGCTGGTGAGCATATCTATAATGCCCGAGTGGGGTATTGTATCGAAGGCTTTTGCGAGGTCCAGGTAGGCTGTGTGGACCACCTTCTCCTCGTCAATGGCCTTGGTGACTGTTTCAAAGAAATCAACCAGGTTTAAGAGGCAGGATCTGCCCTTAACAAAGCCAAACTGGGTAGGATCCAGTGTCTGTAGGTCCCCAATATCTTTATTTATGAGGTCCATGATGATCCTTTCCATAGCTTTGCAGACCAAGCTAGTCAGGCTTATGGCGCGATAGTTTTCAGGATCCGTTGAGGCACCACCTTTATGGAGAGGGACCACTGTTTCTGTATGCCACTCTTTGGGCACATATCCTGTAGTAAGGCTGAGATTGAACAGTAGTTTTATGTTTGGGTTTAGCTCTTCTTGGAGTTTATGTAGGACGCAGCCTGGGACACCGTCGGGTCCCATTGATGCTGTGTTTTTTGCTTTGGAGAGGACGGCTCTTACCTGAGCATCTCAGATGTCAGGGGGGCAGCACACTGCTGGGATAGGTATCTGCCCTTTTGGTGGGGAGGTGGGGGAGAAGTTTGCGCTGAACCTGTCAGCTAGGATGTTGGCAATGTCTGTGGGTTCGGTGTATTTTTTGTCATTTTGGACTAATTCTGAGCATATCTGGGAATTACCACACAGGTTCCTAACATAACTAAAGAAAGCCTTGTGATTATCCTTAGTGTCCTGTGCAATTTTTCTCTCGAAGCTGGCCTTAGACAATTTTATGAGTGCCCGTAGTTTTTTGCTAATACTGATCAGTGATGCCTTCCCTTTTTGGGATTTTGCTCTATCATTTAGTAGCTTCCTCCTTCTATTGTATAGTTTGTTTATGGCTGGGGTCCACCAGACAGGACGTCTGCCTTTGGAGGATTGGGTCTTGGTTTTATTTGGGATCGCATGATCCATGCATTCCTGAAGGTGTTCATAGAATGCGTTTATAAAGGATTCTGCGGTCTGGGCCGTATTTTCCACAGGCCCGGGGGCTTTGAAGGATTCCACCTAGGTTTTGAGGAGTGTGAAATTTGCTTTAGAGAAGTTTTTCACTGTGGTTTTCTGGGCAGGGGGTGGGGTCGGGATGTGAATATCCAGTGAGATTAGTTTATGGCCTGATCTTACCAGTGAGGGATACACTTCTGGTCTGGAGCATAGAGTCCCCATGTTGGTAATGATCAGGTCCAGTATGTTTTCCCCACTTGTGGGAGTGGTAACAAGTTGTTCCATAGCATTTGAGTTTATAAATTCTAGGAACCTTTGGGCTAGGGTGTTGGAGCTAGAGTAATGCTCCCAGTCTATGTTTGGGTAGTTGAATTCGCCCAATATAATGGTGTTTGGAGAGACCTTCATATTTTCCAGTGTTCTCAGGAAGGCCGAGTGGGGTTCCTGGGTTTGGGAGGGTGGTCTGTAGCAGGCTATAAACTGGGAGGCAGTTTTACCCACTGTTAGTTGCACATGGATAGTCTCTGATGCTTCGTGCTTTGCCACCAACCTGGAGGTGTGGGTATCTTTGATGAATATCGATACTCCCCCTCCTTTTGTGGTTCGGTCCAAGTTTTGGGGCCGAAAAGCATGGTATGAGGTATAACATGGTAGTGCTGGGGTGCTCTCGGGAGCCCTGAACCAGGTTTCTGTTACTGCACAGATATCGATGTTTTCCATGCTAACGAGAGTTTTGAGTGTGTGCATTTTGAGGTTTAGACTTCTGGCGTTGAGTAGCATTACTCTTAGTTTCTTATCCCTTGTGATACCTATGGAGGTGGGTTTGTCTTTTGAGCCTTGCCTAAAAAAGGCACTATGGGGGTAGCAAGAGCCTTTGCCAATATCCAAAAGCCCAAGGGTGACAGGTGCAAGCCGTCCCTAGCGAAGCATCGTGGCTTGTCGAGCATATCATCCCAAGCTGACAGGCATTGGATCTCCTTTGAATGACACCAGTACTTAAGCCAATTGTTGAAATTGATCATCTTGTCTTCATATTTTGGCATCATTCTTGGTGAGGGTAAGATGCTACTCAAGGTCAGGGTCATACCGGCCTGGGCTACATGCTCAGAGAGCTCCTCTATGTCTCTTTTCATGTAGTCCAGGGAGGTACGTCTCAGGTCATTCACACCAGCATGGACAATGACTGAGTCATATTTGTACTTGCTTTGGAGTGACCTGAGTGCTTGTGTTATGTGGTGGATCCTAGCGCCCGACAGGCTGCTCACCGTGACCCTCTCCTTGTTCAGCCTGGTGAGCGGGGCGTCAGTGTGCCTGACGATAGAGTCACCTATTACAAGTGTATCAGTTGTGTTGTTTAGTCTTAAGGGCTGTGACTGTTCGGCACACTGGCTTTGTGAGATATGTGTTGCACGTGTTTTGTTTTGGGGTAGCGGTTGCTTGGGTGTCTGCTTTGGAGGTCTCTGCTGCTTAGGCAGATCTTTATTTAGAGCCTCCGAGTATGTTTTTGTGTGATTATGTGTTTGGTTTGCTGTCGTGGTAGGTCTATGTGAGACTGGAATTGTAGTGAGTGTGGTTTCCTTCTCCTCCTGACTGGTTATGCCAGTACTGAGTTGAGAGAGCTTAGCCTCCAGTTTGGCTATATGGTTGCATCTCTCACATGTGTTGAAATTTGTTGGGAGTAGGAGAGGGTTGTCTGTGTACATGAGGCAGTTGTAACATTGCCTCAAGATTCCCAGATTCACCAGCTGGACCGTAGAGGAGATTGACAACTGACCTTTGGACATGCTAGAATAATATTGGGAATTCCTTTATAATTGAAAACAAGGGCCAGTGGGGAGTGAGGGTGTAGTGCTTTTAATTTTTAGTGCTGACTTATATAATTGCTTTAGTGAGCAAGTGCCAGGTAACTTAAGTGCAATGTGTTACAGGTAACTTAAATGCAAAAACGACAAACAGTAACTTTCTTTCAAGTGAAACAAGGAAATAAGTACAGTAAGCAATGCAGATATCACTAGTGATCCACAGAAGCACTGAGAAGCCACGTATTAGGTGGAATTAGCGTTCCAGGGAAATAACAAGCAAACAAACAACAAGCATATAAACAAAGCTAGATTCAGCAGGCCTGGATCTAGTCTATGCTACAGCAAACAAGGTGTACCAATTTCAGTAAGATACAGTTCAAATATTCAGGCACTATAAACCTTTAACCAGAAATTCCCAGCTCAGAAGGGCAGAGTCCAGCCTCTTCTCCCACAAGAGTGCAGACAACGAACCTTCTTAATCTAAAATAACTGGCCTGAAGCCCAAGTGACATTCCTTCACTATTGCTTCTAGTTTCTTAACTTCACCTGGTATGTCAAGCTCATTAGCCAACTGTTCCTTCAAATTCATTTCATGTTTTTGGACATTGCCTTTCTACTACTCCCTCTGCTCCTAATATATTACTAGTAGAAGTACTGGTAGCACTAACACTAGTAAGTAGTAATAGTTAGCAGTACAGTAGAGTAGCAATAGTATTCCCAATAGTATTAGCTAGTAACAGCATAAGTAGTAGTAGAATAGCAGTAACAGTAGCAGTAGTACTAGTACTTAGTAATTATTATTTGTAGTAACACTAGTAGCAATGATAGCAGTAGTACTGGTGGTGGTAGTGATGGTAGCAGTTAGGAGCAGTAACTGCAGTACAGTTAGCAGTAACAGTATCAGTAACAGTAGTAGTGGTAGTGGGAGTAGTACTACTAATACTTCTGGCAGACATAATATTTGTAGTAGCTAGCAGTAAGAGTGATAGAAGTAGTTAGGACCAGTAGTAATAGTAGCAGCAATCGTTAGAAGTAGCAGCAATTGTAGTAACAGAGTACTGGTTATCAGCAATATTGTCAACATCTAGAGTCATCATTGTCTGAGTGGGTAGTGTGGTCACTAAACACATTGTTAACTCTTTGACCACAAAAGTTAGATTCAGACTTGTCCAGGTGTCAGACCTCTCAAATATGCAGAATTCTGCAGAATGCCCATGTTTTGTCTCATATTGTTGCTCTGTGATCAGTAAAATGTTTAATTTTCTGTTAATAATGTAAGACATTATAGTTCTTACTGTTCAGAAATTGCACATGGGTATAAAATCTGCTGAAATATCAACTTCTTATGTGAACCCTGACTGCTGGCATAGATAGATAAAGCCCTGACTACAGCCCATCTGACCTTTGTCCAATTTACAGCTCGAGTGACTGATGGAACAGCAGGGAAGGGATGGTCATTACTATTTGGGGATGGCAGTCTCAAGGGCATTCCCCACACAATCCATGGTGAAGGCTGTGGATGTGTGAAGAAACGGGGTGTAGTCCAATAGAAAGATTAGGATGGGGTCCTTTACCGAGCTAATGTGGAATTGGTGTTATGTGTCAGCATGTTCTCAACATGCCCATCCTCTGGATGTTACCAAGAGACTTCAGGGGGCAACAGGTTAGAGCATAACTGAAAAATCCATCCCAGTAGACTCTCAGGCAGACAGAATTTTCAATATGCCCTTAGGTTCAGTGCTGGCCCAGGCCCATGAGGAGTAAAGTCTGTGAGTGTTGGTGGTAGACCTGGCAGTGTCCTTTTGTGTATGGAGCTAAGGAGCCATAGGATGATGACAAGGCAAATAAAAAAAAAAAGAAAAAAAACTTGTATGTGAATTATAGTAATTTTTAAAAATTGTCCAATTTGTCTCCAGTATTTTTGGCTTTGTCCAGAATTCTTGAGCAAACATTGACAGGTATGACAAGTGTATATGGCTTGACCTATACACACGCACACACACACACATATATATATATATATATATATATATATATATATATATATGTGTGTGTGTGTGTGTGTAATATCAATGTATGCTGCTGGCAGGTTAGGATTACATACATATGTCAGTAAATCACTGCGGTGGTGGTGCTGCAGTAGCATTGTCGCCTCACAGTAAGACGTTGTCCTGTTCGATTCTCAGCTAAAACGTCTTCTGTGTGGAGACATGCATGAATGGGCGCACCTTCATTGAAGGTTGTGCGTCAGGGCCGGCAACTTGGCACGTAAAAATCTACCACCAATCATTAGCGGACCGGAGCTCCGCTGTGGCGACCCCTAACCGGGAAAAGCCGAAAGACACAACGTATGTCAGTAAATCGGTCAGTTGTGAGAGATATACATGTATATTTGTATCTGCAGCACTTATAAATACAAATGTTTCTGCCCCTCGTGCATGTTTCTCTGTATTGGTGATCAAAGATTAGACATTTATGTTGTTTAATTGTTTGCTATGATTCTTTTTCAATAGCTGTATCACATTATTTTGACTTGCTGGTACTAGCAAAGAGGAGACTATAGCAAATTTTCTCTTTGGTCTTCTTTCCATAAAAATAATATGACTCTGCTATTTCTCTTAAAGGCATACTTCAGTATTCTTAAGACATGATGGTTTCAATCATCCCCCCTACTTAACCACCAGGAACTGGTAAAGACATGCTTGAGTTCCCATGAATTTTTAAACATTTTATATTTCTGGATGATGAATGAAGAACCATTCCCAGAGATTACAGTATATAGTATTATAAGTCTTGAAATATGCTTTTCAGAACATAGATAGCACTTGTGTTCATGTATATCGCATTTCCACTCCTTCGGGGTGATTTGAATTGCACACTGCACACAGATTAAGTAATGGTCTTTACAATTAAATAAACCAATTCAAAATTATTCCATGGTAATTCTGGTATTTCACAAGGCAACATTTCTTCCTGAAGATTATGATTGTAACACATCATGCAAATATTTCACAATTTTGGACAGCTTTTTTACATGCGCTAACATTTTCAGACAATATAATATATCATGTGATCTTTCTTTGCACTTCAAAATTCCCACATGCAGGTTAAATGTCTTCCTAGCACTAACTCCTTAGCTGACTAGGTATTAGAGTTTTATCTGATGAAAAAATCAGGCCTTGTACACGGCCAATCTCATCTCTGTAAGGGCAGAAAACCTGGTTGTTTACACATACTGCTCTCATGGTGTCATACTTAAAGGACAGCTATGCCATAAACACATTTCCTTTCCACTCAGTGTACTTCCTTCCACAAATAATGATCCCTTCACTTTCACATTTTTTTAAAAAGCATGACCTAACAGTTTCTCCCTCTTTGTGAAATTTTTGTCCGAGTCAACTTCCTCAGTGCACTGTACACCATGTTGGGGTTGAATTAAATTTTATGACATTTCCTTTAGGAATTGTTTTTCCTTGCTCTTGCATCATATTGTCCTTTACATCTGGAAATATTTTCTCATATGTGAAAATCCTTCTTTTTTTTTTTATTTGACACCCACTGAGGTCATAAAGCTATTATGGCTCATGATTCACCACTCATTGACTTTGCTGCATTCATTCCATTCCTCTAGGTCAGAAAATCCTGAAGGCAATTAAGCTTGATAACCACAAGAGCAACTTCACTAACTAGTTGTACATTGTAAGCTAGGAAATGTGCTGTTCTGGCTGACCCATGAAAATAAAAATTACCTGAAGTTCCCTGAATCCCATGTTTAAAAGAGGCTATGCTCTTCAAGTTTTGTCTTCATCTTTTTCTAAGAACTTTTTAACAGATGCTGTAACACATACATTGGAAAAAATGGGGTAAGAGTCACTCCAAAATAAGTCTCTTAACATTTTTCCTGTGGATTCTCATACTTGACAGTATTTTGAACTAATTCAGTTCTAAATGAATGGGAATAGGACCAGGCAAGACATAGCCAAATCCTACCTTCTGCCCCCATACTCTATAGAGTGCCAATTCTAACCAATTTACAGTCCTCCATAAAAACAAACTCAAAAGCTAATACAACAAAATTGCCATGTTTGCTACTAATTCAACCTCCTTTACCAATCACTGTAAAGGTTTGCATGCCGTCAACTGGCTGGAAATCCCCTTCATCTCTTTACATTCACTGTATAACAATACATAACATTATATACAAACCATTAGCCTGCCTAGCTCTTACCCCTTTAATCAACATATATTTCCCTAAAAGAACTTTGAGATCAGAAGATAAACAACTACTCACCATAAATACATCAAATAAATCCCCTGGACAAAGCCTATACTCACACTCAGTAACAAAAAAAAAAAAAATGGAACGCCTTACCTCTGACCACCAGAACTACTTCTAACCTTTCCACCTATAAATGCTCCCTAAAATAATACTTTATAAAATCTTGGACCTACTGCTGTGCCATTCCTGGCTGAACTTACTCACTATACTTCACTCACCCCATTCAACCTAAATCACACCTCACGACCATCTCCAGCCTCTTACTCCACTCCTTTCTTTTGTTTTTCCCGCTGCCTTACCTTATCCACTTCACCTCTGCAGAACTTTCCTCTGCCATTTTCATTCCTGCTCACTTAAGCTACCCGAAGATACTTGACCCTGCACTCTTCATATAATCTCTTTCTCTCCATCCTTTTCCCTTCTTCCTTCTATAACCATAACATGAGCACCATCTCGCATACTAGGACATCACTCAGTTTCCCCGTCACTGTCTCTAATCATTTAATCGCTTTAAATATCTTATTAGAATTGTCCCAGGTCTCATTTATCTCATACTAATCTATGTAACAAATGATATGACTAACAAGTTTTTCCTCGCATATTTTCTCCAACTCATGTTATTTTTCATTGCACTCTACTATAAAACATATGTTCTATGTCTTTCTTTTTTTTCAATAATTTTTCTTTTTCTTTTTACATTAATAAATGTCACAGATAAAAACCATCTTACAACATGACCGTATATATATATATATATATATATATATATATATATATATATATATATATATATATGTTATACATTGATGTCAATACCACAGGATATAGGTCTTACAACATATCTATTTGCACTATGTACGTAGATGCTTTCATTGTTAATTCCACAGGTATACAGATAGTATATACATTTGTTATATCCAAGTTATTATTTAATATCTGAACTTGTATGTGTTCTTCGGTTCCATTAGAGTGTATTTCTAAGTTGCTGTGTGATCAATTATGCTAATATGATATAAAAGGTTTGTTCACAAATTTCTATAGATTTCATGTTTTTGTTTCTTTTATCTATTATTTTATTAGCTAAAAGGTGTTCTATAGCTACTTGTTTAAAACCCTCCCACGAGATATTTATCGTATCTATGCATTTAAAAGCTATACACAGTTTCATTAGTAGGAAGATTGTTAAAAGTGTATTTGCTTGTTTTCTTGGTATGATGGGTGGGAGAGTGTGTAATAGAGTGAATTTCCAAGTTAATGTTGATGTTTGATAACCCATTTTTTGTAATTGTACCTTGAGAGAGTTCCAGAGTTTATAGACACATTTATAGTTCCAAAATACATGTATTAAGTCAGCTATCTGGTCCTTACAGTGTGGGCAGAAAGGTGATTTTGATGTGTTAAATTTCTGTAGGATTGCAGGTGTAAAATATGTATTATTACTGATTATGAGCAGAGTGTATGCTAACTTTTTGAGGGGTATAATCTTCAGTGTTAGATTGATTGCCCGGCTTATTTGCTGATCATTTATGGATGGTTTAATTTTTCTCCAGTAGTTAGAGAAGAGGAGGTCTTTCTGGTATTTGATTTCATTTATCATTTTATATGAATTAGTAATAATTTTCTTTGTTGTGATAATAGTTTTCCAAAATCTGCTATAAGTTTCTATGTCACTATTGGTCATAGTAGCATTTTGGAGGTAACTGGAACACAGTTCTCTGATTTGTCTTGGGATTATTATGTGTGATTTAGGGAGGTTTAAGTTGGTCCTCATTTCTTGTATTGAGCAGTTATGGTAAGGATAAATATCATGGATTGTTTTATCTTTCAGTCTGGGAAAAGGGACTAAGTCTAGCATCTTATTGTTTATTTTTTAATTTGGGTTTTTATGAAGGGGTTGCAGTATTATCATGGCTTGTCCAAGGTTCAAGAATTGAAAGAGTTTTTGCGCTAAGTTGGTAGAATGTTTTAAGGGCTCTATAATGTTATAAGTTTATATTTCTTTCTGCTTCAGGAATGGATGTGCTTTGGGATTGAAACCTAGAGCTTTAATATGTCTATAATAGATTGTCACCCAAAGAGGAGACCGATTTTCCATTGACGGGTTATGTTCAGCTATTTTTAACATTTTGTTAGTGTTAATGATAGAGTAGTACATTTTAAAATCTGGTAAATTTAGTCATCCTTTGTTTTTGGGGAGTGTTCATTTTGGGTGGGAGATTCTGCTTTTTTTAGGTTCCCATATAAATTTTGCTAGGAAGGTATGAATTTGTTTGAAGAATTTATTATGTATTATTGTCTGTGATGTCATGAATATATACATTAGTCTAGGTAAAATGTTCATTTTGATTATTGATACTTGGCCGAGAATGGTAGTTTTAGGTTGTTCCATCTTTTACTGTCTTGCATTATGTTTTGCCATTTAAGGTTTACATTGTGTTGGTAGAAGTCTTTGTTATTCTGCAAAAAGGTGATTCCCAGGTATTTAGTTTCTTCTTTTATTTTTATTGTGTTTAACAATGGTATTAGTGAGATGAGTTTGGGTGCTTTTAGGGGGAAAAATAGTTTTATTGAGGTTTAGTTTGTAGTTAGACATAGTCGAGAAATGTTCAATTGCAGCAATTTTTTGTTTATATCTGAATTTGGTATAGTGCAGTATATGTTCAGATCATCCGCAAATGCAGTGAGGTATATTTTAAAGTTGTGTGTTGATGGAGGACTGCGGTATGTGTTTTGTTTAATGTATAGAAAGAGTGATTCTACGTATAGGTTAAACAGGAAGTGTGATAATGGGCATCCTTGTCTTGTTCCATTTTTTATTAGAATCCTATTTGACCAAATTTTATTTATATATAGAGATGTGTATGGGTTGCTATACAGAGTTTGGATGATCTGAATGAAGTTATTGGGTATGTTAAAGTAATAATTCTAAGTTAACTCTATCAAATGCCTTGTGGGCATCTACTACCATTGCGTAGATGTTGATATTGTATCAGTTAGCGTAGGATATTAGTGCATCTAATGTTAATGTATTGTCACTAGCCTGTCTATGTGGCATAAAACTGGATTGTTCTGGGGAGATGATTTTCTCTATCAGGTTTTTCATTCTGTTTGCAAGTATAGAGGTAAATATTTTAGTATCTATATTTAAGAGGGAGATGGGTCTGTAGCTGTCGGGGGGTTTTGCGGTCTGTGTTCTTTTAATATAAAAAGGGTTTTAGAGGCATTAAAGTGGATATTATTTATTTTATAGTTTATTATGTAATTCAGTGTATAGTATAGTAGTTTGGCTATCAAGGGGGGAATGCTTTGCAAAATTCTGATGTGAGTCCATCCGGACCCGGAGCCTTATGCGCTTTTAAGTGTTTGAGTGCTGTAATAATTTCACTGATGGATATCAGTTCAGTTAGTTTTTTTTGTTGGTCTAAATTTAGTTTAGGGAATTTCAGTTTTTTGAGGAAAAGAGTTCTATCTTCCTTTGAGGTTTGTAGTATTTGTGCTCCATATATTTGAGAGTATATCTGTTCAAATGTTTTAATAATGTCTTCATTTTTTGTGTAGTTCTTGTCTCTGCAGTTTATTTCTGATATATTGGAGGCATTTTTGTGTTGGGAGATAATTATGGCCAGAGCTCTAGATGGTATTTGAGCTTCTTCTGCATAAGTAGCTAACATTCTGGCTTCATAAAAAGATAGGTTCCTGGTTTCTAACATATATAGATCCCTTTGCAGTTTTAAAAGTTCTGCTTCTGTTTGGCTCTTAGGGTTATTTATTAGTTCTTTTTCACGATGCTCTATTTTCCCTTTCAGTATATGCTCCTTTTTCAGTTGTATTTTTTTATAGTATGCTGCTTTTTTGATAAGCAATCCTCTAATTTGTGCTTTGGTTGCAAACCATTCTATGTCAGTTGGTACTTGGGAGTTAGTGATAGTTGTAAGAGCTATTTTTACTATTGCTTCTGTTTCTTTTATTACATCTATTTTGGAAAGTACATTAGGGTTTAATGACCAATTATGACCCCTATTCTCTAAATATATATTTTTGTCCAAGTTAATGTTCAGTGTGATTTTGGAGTGATCTGAAAAGAACCTGGTATGTATAGTTATTGTTGGGTCCATGCTAATGAATATGTCAGAGATTAAGAAGAAGTCTATCCTTGACCACATTTTGTGGCATTGCGAACAGAATGTGAATTTCCCTGTTTTATCTAAACTGTTCACATATTTAAAAGGGTCATATAGTTTGAAATCTTGTTTGAGTTCATTAAGGGCTAATGTGGCTTGTTTATGATGTGATTTGGTGAGATTAGATTTATCCTTTTCTGGATTTTGATATGTCTTACAGTCACCTCCAATCACTAGGTAGTAGATATTTAAATTGGTTTAAGGTTGCGTATAATGACATAAAAAAGTGTTGTTGGTTATTACAGGGTGCGTAAACATTAAGTATCATTATAGGTTTTGGTATTGTAGGACTAGTAAATGTTACGTAACACCATATTCCCTCCTTGCCAGCTTTGGTTTTAAGTATTAAATTGGTTTTTAATAATTATGGCTGCCCCAGCACTGTTTGTTTCCCTCTCTGAAGCGATGATTTGACTTATCCATTTCTTTCTGCTAATTTCTGCCCATTGCTCTGCAGTCAAGTGTGTTTCTTGTATTGGTATGAGGTTGGCTGTGGTTTTTAATATAAGGTGTAAGAATACCTTTCTTTTCTTCTTGTTTTGGAGCCCATTAACATTCCATGATTCTATTTCCCACATTTATTTATTAGGTGTATTCCTTAGATATGTCATGTATATTAGTTTTGTTTTGTTATCTTTGTATGTGTTACTGTGTGATGGTTTAGGAAAGCATCTATTTATCCCTGTCCCCTACTCTGTGCCTAACCACTATATCGCTGGACCAGGAATAATCGGGGGGGGGGGGGATGAAGGTTTGTTATATGGATTCCCTTTATATCTAATCTTGGAATGTGTTTTCTTTTTAGATATAGACTTAACCCATAGGATCCCTCCTGTGTTACTATATACAATGCGGACAAAGCTGAACATACTAGTTCCCTCAACAAACATTGCTACTTAATGTCCCTAGCCTCCTCCAACATACTATTTATGCAATTATGGTATTGCATTTAAGGTACAGCATTGCATTGTTTTTGTCTTGTGACTAATTTTTTCTAATAGTATTTTTTAGAACAGCATATTAATTGTCAGAAAAATATGTATTAATGTGTGTATTAGTAATATGCTTAGTGCATTTAGAGCTTGAAAAGGGTTAGCACATTTATTCTATTTCATACTGCATAAATCTGTACAAACTGCAGATGCTTTCTGACCTTGTATTGTTAGTTAAAATCTTGCTTGTGCCTTGGAAATTTACTGAGAAGCAGATGATTCCTGCTTATGTTAGGAAAATAATGAACAGAACAATACTACTTGTATGAAATTTAGACAAGGAGTTCCGCTTGTGCTGTGAGAAAATACACAGCTGTAGAAGCTATAGATAATTAGGACAAAGCCTGCTTGAAAATATGAACTGCAATCAGCATTTGCTTGTATCTGAGTTAGAAGAGTACCTTGAAATGTAACAGTGTACAATAGAAGCCTGTAAACGGATTAGTGCCCACCATGGCTAGGTTGTTTTTCTCAAAAGTTTCTCACAAATCTAGTCATGCCAGCAGAAAATCTGAGTAACATCTGCTGTAGAACAATGCTAAAAGTTGTGTTTGATTACGCCAGCCTTAGAAGGCCATGTCTTGTAAAACAGTATAAGAATAAGCATACTTCCTGTTAGTAGTTAGACAAATCCTTGTATTTGCATGTTTTTGTCTCCTTGCAGCAAGTTATTAAATGTGCCTTAACTGAACCTTACGTGTATTGATCTTTGAAGTTTTTCCCTTTGACAGATTGGTCCTTCGAGCCGGAAACCCTCACTTCGCCTCAGATCAGACAGGCCAGGTGGCTTGAAACCGTACGGGGAAGAAACCACATCGGTTCTTCTTAGTTGAAAAGCCCTCCGACTGAATTGTCGTACAAAAGAGGCCAGCCACTTTCTGATCTGTGACTGAAGGACGGGTTTACTCGAACCAGGTGATCAATCACGAAGGCTCAGGTAAGGTGAATCTACCTTTTTTTTCTGTTTTAGATCAGGGACTAGATTTGTATTGTTTTGTTCAGACTTTGTTTATACAAGTCAGGGACAAAAAGATTACTGTCTTGTCATAGATCAGGGAAACAGAGCAGGTAGGCAGTCATTCTGAAGAGACTATAACAAAATCCGTGGTACCACATTAAAAATAAGGGGTTACGTAATGATTAAAAGGGTAGAACAAAATGGGTAATAATTGTACAAAAAGATCCCAAAGTCCGCCGTTAACCGAAGACGTGAAATACATGCAGTCACAATAATATTAAATACTACTCAAAATGGGTTAATAAGTATGAATTTGATGGTAAACTAGAAAAATCCTCGCTTGTCAAACTTGTCAAACAGCTTAAAACCGATTCTAAAGGTTGGGTAAAAAAGCAACGTCAATTAGGAATTCCTCAGGCACACAGGTGGATTGAGGAAGTAAACCAAAGGGAACAAAAGAACAATAATTCAAAAGCAATGTTTTTAGATAAGGAGGACAATAACTTAGTAATAGCATCAGCCCATCCGCCTCCCTTACCAGAATATGAAGCAAGTGGACAAGTTAGTCCACCCCCGTGATATCCTGCTGTCACTGTAAATAGAGACACTACAAAAGCAAAACCGTTTATTAGAGATCCCATCGAGACCAGGTCTTGAACACGGGCAGGAAACTCAAAAGGGGACATTGAGTTATATCAAATGGGTAGGAATTCACAATCTATGAGTGAAGAAGAAATATGTCCACTTATAGAAGTACCAAGAAGAGTGGTTCCAGAACCGCAAAGTGAAGACAATAGTTCGTAAAAAAGGTAAGTCCTTTATTAGTTGCCAAGTGGTAAAAATCCAAAGACAGTTGGTACAAAGCAGCAAAATCAGACCAAATGGTAAAATCCAAAATCAGTAGGTACAGAACAGCAAAATCAGACAAGCGCTTTCGCTTGGAGAATGCCAAGCTTTTTCAAGTCAAAAACAGTTGCCTGCAGTGAGGCAACTGTTTAAATGAGGATGTTAATTAGTCACATGTTTGGTTAGAGCTGAGTTGCATTAAGAAACAATTGAGACTGTTTTGAGCAAAAGAACAGCCAAATAATAAAATGAAACATTAAAATGTGCATAGGTTAAATTGACATTGCATTGTTTATACATGACTGGTAAACCAAGTGAGTGTTATGATGAAATTAAAAACTTTGCTTGTCCAAAAGGTTTGGATAGAAATGCAAATACAAATACAAGTGGAAGTTTAAAAAAGCTGTGTGTGATCCAAGTGAGTTTGAAGTCAGCAGTCCTGTGTAATATGAGAATCAATGTAGTACTGTTATGTTAGCCTTAAAAATAGATGTTATGATGCATATGAATTTGCACTACTTGGTGACTTGGGTCAAGTGTGTTCAATGGGCAAAGAAACAGTGTTGAAAAATAGTGAAAATAGGATGAGACATGCTATAATCTAGCCCTTCTGAGCTTCAGAACCGAGCCTATACTAAGTGTGCCATTTAGGCACACAGGTGGATTGAGGAAGTAAACCAAAGGGAACAAAAGAACAATAATTCAAAAGCAATGTTTTTAGATAAGGAGGACAATAACTTAGTAATAGCATCAGCCCATCCGCCTCCCTTACCAGAATATGAAGCAAGTGGACAAGTTAGTCCACCCCCATGATATCCTGCTGTCACTGTAAATAGAGACACTACAAAAGCAAAACCGTTTATTAGAGATCCCATCGAGACCAGGTCTTGAACACGGGCAGGAAACTCAAAAGGGGACATTGAGTTATATCAAATGGGTAGGAATTCACAATCTATGAGTGAAGAAGAAATATGTCCACTTATAGAAGTGCCTAATCCTCAGACAGGACAAGAAGGTCAGGACCCAACTACTCTAGTGTATAGACCCTGGACTCCGGAAGACATCCCGAAAGCCACTGAGGGAATTCCCCATCCAAAAGTTAATTTTAAAAAGTTCTTAGAAGATTTGCAAGGAATGAGGCTAAGTTATAATTTAAATGGAGAAGAGGTAGAAAAAGTAGTCAGACAAATTGTGGGGCCAGATTGGCACATGATTAGTGGCGACTGGAATCCCCGTGATGCTGCGTTCAAGCCCCTCCCACATAGCAGCGCAGAGCTAGACAACAGAGTGAATGGTTGAACAGACCGAATCTCTGAGAAATGGAAGCCTAGGGCAGACTGGACTTGCATTAATCAATGCATCCAACAAGAAGGCGAGACTGTTGACAGATATTATGCCAGACTGTTAGAATGCTTTAATAACCACTGTGGAATGCAGGTTCCTGAAGATCAGACACACGATTCCCCATATGAGCAGCAGTTAAAGAATGCATTTTTTGAAAGGCAGTATTGCACCAATAAGCAGTTTTATTATAAAGCACATGGTAGATCATCGTACAATCAGGTTATAGTCATTACTTGAATATGCTAGGCATGCCGAAAGGCATTTTAATAGCAAAAAGAAAAAGAAAGCCCAAGTATTTTCTGTAGAAGATGGAGCAGAAGTTTATATAGTACAGTCCAGGAAAAAGGGCAAGAGAAATGCCCAGGGATACAAACAATCTGATCAACGATCAGAGGACTTTGAAGGGCAAAAGAAAAGGGGTGAATGTTTTAAATGCGGTAAAAAGGGACACTTGGCAAGGGATTGCAAGAAAAACAAGAAGGCAACCACGGAAGATAAGGAGGGTGAGGACTGACTATATGATAGTCAGGAATCACTAGAAGGGGATAGCAGAGAAGGGACAAGTGAGAATGTGATAGAGAGAGTAGAGAACATAACAGAAGAAATAGAGGAAGTGCAGGAAGTCATGGATAGTGAAGAAAATGAAATATTAGATTTGGCTTTATTGAGCTTAGAGCTCTATTTAGCAGACACAAAACCAGAAGTTACACTCCTGGTAGAAGGGAAGGAAGTCAGATTCTTGTGTGACTCAGGGGCATCACGGACCCTGATACATCCCTCCAAACTGCCAGAGAACTCAGAGTCACCTGATTACATATTAGTGAAAGCAGCTAATGGACAGCTGTATCGGGAGCCCCTCTCCCATAATATTGTGATAACTGATCCTGTTTCAGGATTGACCCAGAAAAGCAAAATGGTTGTTTCTGCAAAATGCCCAGTAAACCTCTTGGGCAGAGACCTTATGCAGCTATTTGGTATAGCAGTAGTTCGACTATGCAGGGTATGGAAGCACAGCGACAAATTGATACCTTTGCAGTGCAATTGGAGGGTGAAATGTTTTATTGGTACAGCCAGGACTTAGTTACGACTGGTCCAGGGGCAGTGACTGAAGAGTTGATGAACGTAGCCATCAGCAAGTTCCCCTCCCTTGACATTGATAGACAACATTTGTTGCACTGTACTCTGTATTATTGTAACACACCAGGACCTGATAAGGAATATGAGCAAGAATTGTTTAGAAATCATGCAAACAGATTGATATTACGTAATCTGTACTGGGACACAGAAGGGAACAGTGTAGCCAGCTGTTCATTGCCCCAGGAGTTCTTTGCACTTTATAAATCTAATCGATTACCACATGTTAGCTTAACTAAGGACAAAAATGTAAAATGGGTAGACTTGGGAGAAAAAGTCATGAGATGGGAGAAACAGACAGAGTTAGAACTGTCAGAACAGGGAATACAAATGCAGAAGTTGAACTGGATAACTCAGACCCACCCAGCTGTACACTTGCAGTCTAGCAAGGACAGCGGATTAGCACTCCTATTAAAGGAGGAAGAGAATGCCTTACAGAATATACCAGAAACTCTCTGGTCAACAGGAAAATCAGATGTAGGACTTATTCGTACAGTGGGACCAGTTACTATAATGCCAAAGTCAGCATTTAGACCACAAAAAAGACAGTATCCCTTAAGAAAAGATGCAGAGGTAGGAATCAAACCTATTATAGCAGCCTTACTTAAGGAAGGGATACTGGTGGAATCTCCTGATTTACCATGTAACACACCCTTATTTCCTGTTAAGAAAGTGACTGGAGAGTGGCATATAGTCCAAGATTTACAAGCTGAAAATGGCACAGTAATACCAAGAGCACCTACGGTGCCAGACCCACATACCCTGTTGAATGATTTAAAAGCTCAACAGAAATATTTTTCTGTGGTAGATATCAGCAATGCGTTCTTTTCAATACCGATACACCCAGACAGCCAGTATTGGTTTTCATTCACATTTCAGGGGAAAAGGTATACATATACGCGACTACCACAGGGATATTGTGAAAGTCCAACAATATTCTCACAAGAAATGGCAAGCAACTTGGCGGGATTTACCCCACCAAGAGGTAGTCAGATTTTGCTTTATGTTGATGATATCCTGCTGGTGGCCCCCACCCAGCAATATTGTAAAGAAGATACCATAGCGCTATTACAATTTTTAGCCACTGAAGGACATAAAGTAAACAAAAATAAACTGCAGCTTTGGAAAAAACAAGTTAAATACCTAGGACATGTAATATCCAATGAGGGTAGGACATTAGATGAGGACAGAAAAGTAGTGATTTTGCAAGCACCAAAACCCACTACCAAGAAGGAAATTATGTCCTTCCTGGGTACGACTAATTTTTGTCGGAGCTGGATTCCAAACTATGCCTTGGAATCTGCACCGTTGACTAACCTGATTTATAAAAAGCCTATGGCAGCACAGGATTTGTTACAATGGACAACAGAAGCAGAATCTGCTTTCTGCAAACTGAAACAGTTAATAGCGTCCTCATTAGTTTTAGGTTTACCAAACTACCATAAACGTTTTTTCCAAACTGTAGATTGTAAGCAAGGTTATATGACATCAGTGTTAACACAGCAGCATGGGGATAAGCAATGCCCTATCGCTTATTCATCACAATTGGACCCAGTGGCACGGTCTTTACCTCACTGTGTACAAGCAGTAGTTGCAGCTGCAATGGCAGTACAGGCTTCGGCCTCAGTAGTTTTGTTCCACCCTCTCACATTGAGAGTGCCTCATGCAGTCGCGATTATTTTACTGCAAGAGAAGGTAGCATATCTTTCCCCTGCTAGGCATCTTTCCTGTATGACTATATTGTTGAGCCAACCTCATATGACAATTGAACGATGTACGACTTTGAACCCTTCTACCTTGCTCCCAACCCCTGCAGATGGCACATCACACAGCTGCCTGCAGGTGATTCAGCAAAAGACACTGCCTAGAAAAGATCTCATGGATGTCCCCTTGGATGATGCCAAGGTGACATACTACGTGGATGGCTCGTGCAAAAGGGGTCCTGCAGGATAGAACCTAGTAGGATATGCAGTAGTTTCTGATACTGACATTATAGAAGCAAAATCTTTACCATATAATTTATCTGCACAGGCAGCAGAATTGATTGCCTTGACACGGGCATGTACCTTAGCAAAGGGCAAATGTGTGAACATTTTTACTGACAGCCAGTACGCTTTTTCTACTGTACATGTTTTTGCGCAACAGTGGAAAAATCGAGGAATGATAACATCTACTGGCAAACCAATCAATCATGCACAGTTTATTTTAGATCTTTTAGAATCTATTCAGTTACCTCAGAAAGTAGCTATTTGTAAATGCGCAGCTCATACCAAGCAACAGGACAGGATTTCAAAAGGTAATGCGAGAACTGATACAGCTGCAAAGCAGGCAGCTTCAGAAGTATTTCTTTTGAATGAGGAATTACAACCCTCTGAGATTTTGGACTTAGAAATGTTAAAGACAATGCAGACACTTACTACGCAAGCTGAAAAACAAAGATGGGTAAAACGAGAAGCAATTCTCGAAAAGGGGCTGTACATCTCTAAAGAAGGGAAATCGATATTGCCATCTAATTTGTTTACATATGCAGCTTTGTTGAGCCATGGGCAGTGCCATGTCTCAACAGGGGGGATGGTACAGCTGGTGAACCAAGTGTTCACGACATATGGATTCTCAAACTACTCTAAAAAATTCTGCTCGGTATGCCACGTTTGTAATAAACATCATGCACAAGGGGCGTTAAAGCCCAAGCAACGGAGTTTCCCTACACCACCGTATCCATTTCATACTATCTGTATGGATTTCATAGAATTGAATAAATGTGAAAATAAGAAGTATTGTCTTGTCATTGTAGATATGTTTTCCAGATGGTTGGAAGCCTTTCCGACTAAAAATCCAGATGCTACAACTGTGGCCAAAGTTCTTATTAAAGAAATAATTCCTAGATTCGGCATTCCGGAAAGGATCTACAGTGACAACGGCACACACTTCGTAAACCAGACCATACAACAGTTAAGTAGACATTTTGGTATTTCTTTAAAAAATCATTGTGCGTATCACCCACAATCTGCAGGGCTAGTAGAGAGGCATAATGGGATTTCAAAAAGTAAGCTAAGGAAGTTAATAGTAGAAACACAGAGAAATTGGGTGTACTGTCTGCCCCTGGCACTGTTGAGCATGAGAACTGTTCCAAATGCAAAAGGATTGACTCCTTTTGAAAAATTATTTGGAAGGGCTTATTATATACCTCAGTGGAAATCTCTCATGCCCGCAGACCAGGAAGCTGACAGTACATTAGCTGAGTATATGCGAAACCTGTTAAATTCTAAACATTTGTTGCAGTCAAATTCTGTTTCAGATAAAGAATGTACCAGACCGTCAAAAGTGGCAGTGCCCCCTGGTGCCTGGATCTGGGTGAAGACAGTAAAGAAAAAGAACTGGGCGTCACCAAAGTGGGAAGGTCCATATCAAGTGCTTCTGTCGACACCCACTGCAGTAAAAAATTGTGGAGCGCGCCTCCTGGATCCACCTGACCCACTGTAAATTAGTCAAAAACTTTGAACTGGACAAAAATCTTGTCACATGCCAAGAGTAAAAATGATAGAGTCCAGAAGAAACAGGAATGCAGAACAACCCTTTCCTCAGAAGTATTACATAATCATCCTAACTGTACTAGTGACAATAATCTTTTTGTTGTGGCCTTTTCTTTTCCCAGCCACACAGACTGAACTGAATAAACGTGAAGTGTTACTCATAGACTGGCATCCAAACTTTAACACTTACCAGGCAATTAAATATGTGTATGCTGAGACTTTCAATGTTTCGAATTGCTGGATTTGCACAGCTTTGCCGACAGCATACAGGGGGTTATTAATTATTACAGTCCCCCTAGGGGTCAATGAGACCTGGGA
This sequence comes from Protopterus annectens, assembly GCF_019279795.1. Lineage (NCBI taxonomy): Eukaryota > Metazoa > Chordata > Ceratodontiformes > Protopteridae > Protopterus > Protopterus annectens. The sequence continues at coordinate 229,586,247 of NC_056731.1, forward strand.
GAACTTGATTTATGATACCTCAAACATTACATCACAAGATAAAATAGCATTGCACTTGTCTGTTCCACAAAAGGGAACTGTGTGTTTTTATAAAAATGATACTGTTCAGGTGGGTTGGAGCAATTGCAGTGTGACTGTTCCTTATAAATGTTACACTAAAGGTAACAGTGTAGATCTTTATTGTAATACAAACTATGATTCATTTCTTGGATTGATGCACAAAACAATTGATGAAGCAAAACATAATTCTGTTCTTTATAAACAACTGTCTATAATTGATAGAAAAATTTTCATGCAGGGCGAGTGTATATTCATAGCAAGGTTACTACTAAAGTAGAGGATTGTTATTTTGTTTGTGGCAGAAAGGCATACAAATGGTTACCTGACAATTGGTCCAGCAGTTGTTTTTTGGGTTACCTGGTTCCGGCCATATGACACACTACAATTTTGCCTCGAGGAAAAATTCGAAATGTCTGAGAGGTCGTCAAGAAACCTGTAAATCCAGTGGGACAAACCGATGCACGTTGGAAAGACCATCATTCTATAGGCAAAGGACTGACACATATGGACTTGAGTGATAGCGTTATATCATAGGCAGGCATAGTACCAGCATATGGAGCAGTGAAATCGATCTGGGAGTTGAGAAAACTGTCGAAACTTCTCGAAGTAATGAGTAATGCAACTTTTTCCACTCTCGAATTGGTGACTGATGAACTGAATGCTATGAGAACTGTAGTGCTTCAAAACCGCATGGCTCTCGACTTCACCCTAGCGGCGAGAGGTGGTACTTGCGCTTTAATCCAAGAAGAATGCTGGTTCTATATTCCTGACCATAAACACGAGATAGACAATCATCATGAGGTAATTCAGCAAGTGTCGGCCATGACCAAACCAGGCCCAAACCCACTGATGGACTTTTTCCAGAAATAGTTTGCGGGGTGGGGTACCATCTTAATGAACATCCTGATAGCCATTTGTGTAGGAATGCTCCTACTGGGAGTATGTGTTTGTTGTGGTATCCCCTGCATGAAAAGACTGATTAAAGATTTTATAGACATGTCAGTTTCTGAAACCTTATATCAAAGTACTAAGTTCGAAGAACTGTCAAAAGATTGAAAATGCTTTCATAAGTTTAAACTGAATGACTCTCTTAACTGCAAATCCTGAGTGGAAGAGGTTAGGAGAAGAAAACAAACTGTTTATGCTTATTTTGAAAGTAGAATAAAAGTATTAATAGGGGGGAAATGTCAGAAAAATATGTATTAATGTGTGTATTAGTAATATGCTTAGTGCATTTAGAGCTTGAACAGGGTTAACACATTTATTCTATTTCATACTGCATAAATCTGTACAAACTGCAGATGCTTTCTGACCTTGTATTGTTAGCTAAAATCTTGCTTGTGCCTTGGAAATTTACTGAGAAGCAGATGATTCCTGCTTATGTTAGGAAAATAATGAATAGAACAATACTACTTGTATGAAACTTAGACAAGGAGTTCCGCTTGTGCTGTGAGCAAATACACAGCTGTAGAAGCTATAGATAATTAAGACAAAGCCTGTTTGGAAATATGAACTGCAATCAGCATTTGCTTGTATCTGAGTTAGAAGAGTACCTTGAAATGTAACACTGTACTATAGAAGCCTGTAAACGGATTAGTGCCCACCAAGGCCAGGTTGTTTTTCTCAAAAGTTTTTCACAAATCTAGTCATGCCAGCAGAAAATCTGAGTAACATCTGCTGTAGAACAATGCTAAAAGTTGTGTTTGATTACGTCAGCCTTAGAAGGCCATGTCTTGTAAAACAGTATAAGAATAAGCATACTTCCTGTTAGTAGTTAGACAAATCCTTGTATTTGCATGTTTTTGTCTCCTTGCAGCAAGTTATTAAATGTGCCTTAACTGAACCTTACGTGTATTGGTCTTTGAAGTTTTTTCCTTTGACATTAATATACATTCCTCAGTAAATTATAGCAATATATGTATCATAGTAATATTGTTAAATAATCAGTCTGGTCATTTTTACATATTTATTCATTTGACTTCTTTTTCCTCCCCTTTATTTATTCAGATTTCAGCTTTCTTTGGTGCCTGTAATGTTTTTCCACATCAGTTTGTGTGGGTTATAAAATATAGTTATAAAATATATACTTGGCACTTATTTATCAGAGGTAGGAAGTATATACATAGAGAAAAAAAAAAAAACAGCTTAGCCAAACAGTCCTTCTGCTATAGTTATCACATTAAGGCTATATTTACATTATCCCAAGATTGTTAGGTTATTTTACTATTTTCCTTAGATTACTTCTCTCCAGGATCTTTTAACACATTTCTAGTATTTACATAAAACATTTAATTTTTTTTCCTTTATCTTTCCCCAATATTAATCTATGAGCTAGCCTGTTTCTGACAGTTTATTTCTTGCCTATTATTTAAGGCTGGATTTTCATTCACCTTCACAGTACTGGGTGTACTGTTTTAGTGAATGGTTCAGGTCAACAGTACCTTATTTCTTCAAGGTTTTGCTTGCAGGTTGGCTGACATATATGGTGCAGCTTTCTTCTTTTAGCTGGTGCAGATCAATTTTTATTTTTCAGGCAGTAAAATCCTTTGAAGCTTGCTGAGATCTATTTTGTCTGACTGTTCTTCATAATGGAGCCCTCAAAATCGTAGGGGGACTGATTTTGCAGACCAATATCCCAGGAGGAGGTTCCTTCTTATATTCGCACATCGGAAACGGAAGTTGATTTTTGGTTCCAACCCAGGCTGTACTTCCTTTTTCTGTCTTCCTCATGGCTCACATCATAAATTTAAGGGCCTAGACAGCAAGGGGAAGCTTGCAGAGTTGGATCCCAGCTAGAGTGCTCTGAATGGGGTAGTTTCTTCACCCAAGGGTCATTTATCGTTTTTTGTGGATTTATTTCGTTTCTGAAGGTAGAATTTGCTTGAAAACGGCCAGGAATGTCTCTTTTGCCTCTTTGGGGTTAGCGACCACATATTTAACCTCTTTGATGTAGAACATTAACTGATTTGGATATTTCATCTGGAATTTGATTTTTTTTTTCTATTAGGAACCTGCAGTATGGAGATAGTTACTGTCTTGTTTGTCTTATTTGTATTGGGAGGTCTTCAGCAAAGGAGATTTTATTATTATTCCAGGTGAGTGTGCCTTTTTTCTTTGCTGCCAATATGATTTTATTTACATCTTGATAGTTTAATATTTTAATATAGACAGGTCTTGGTTTCAGTGGTGTTTGCATTTCCCTCAGGGCTCTGTGGGCTCTCTCTGTTGTTATTTGCTATATTTCTTCAGGTTCCTCTAGCAGGGAATTTATTATTTGCTTGATTGTTGGCATTAGATTGTTATGAGGTACAGTTTCAGGTATTCCTCTGATGATGATATTGTTCCTTCGAGATCTTGCTTCCAGGTCTGTTATTTTTGCTTGTAAGTTTTGCATTTCTTTGTCATGGGCATCAGTTCTTTGAGAAACAGTCTATTTTTATTTCATTTTCTATTATTTTGGACTCAGATTTTTCCATTCTGGATATTATTTGGCTGAATGAGTCACCAAAGGTTTGAAATTGTAACGATAAGTCCTTTATTGCTTGCTGAATAGGTAATACGGTAGTTTTTATGCCTTCCAGCTTAGCTGGCTGGTCTGTCGTGGATTTATTTGTAGTTTTAGAGTTGTCGGTTTGTTTAGTTGTCTTTTGTCTTTTTGAAGGTGTGTCTTTCTCAGGTGAGGCTAGTACTGAGAATTTGGTCTTAGTTGTTGTTGTTTCCATATTATTTTCCTCTTTTGACATCTTGCTGTATAGTGTTTTACCAATCTTGTAGTCAGATGCAGGGCCTTAGTAGCACATGGCTTAAGCTGTTATTCAGAAATCTTAGTTAATCCTGCTGTTTCTGAGCTGAATCTGTCACTTTTTCTTCCTCTTTTGTTTGCTGGATGATATTAGCAGTAAATATCTACAGTTATTTCTGTATTATTAATTCTGCGTTGCCTTCTGGGTTTTTTTTAATCCACAGTATATCAGAGAGCTAGGTGATAGCAGTGTTCACAGAACAGCGGCCATTTTGAACTCGTCATGTTCTATGTTTTTCTCATTACTTTTTTTTCACTCTTATGTTTCGTAGTGTAACATGATACTTTGAGATTTAAAATATCTGAACTTGCTGAATTGTAGTGTATCATAATAACTTTGTGATTTTAAAATATAAAATATCTGTACTTGATTTTTGAAAATATTGTGATTGTAGAGCTTTTCCGCTGAAAATGCATACATTCTTGCCCTGTCAAACTTTTCCTGGTAAACAAATGTTAAATAAATAAATAAATAAATAAATAAAATCTATAGTACTGTAATCTCATGAGTTGTGGTCTCTCACTGAACTGTGGGCAAGAAGTAGCATTCCAAGAAAATAAAATGTCATAAAGTCTGCCCTAATGATATAATTTAGGGCTAGCAAAAACAATTAAAATTTATAATAAAGATTTATATTTCTGTCAGGTTTAGACTATGTAGACCTTTATGGCAAGGCAAAACTACATATCTTCAATTTCTTCTCATAGTGGTTCTTTAAGTAGGTACATTTGTCTATCTTTCTGTGACACATTTAACTATGGACTATCCCATAATTGCGCACATCTTCACTTACCAGATCTTTCTTGTGTTCTATTAGATGTGCATTTGTTTGCCTGTCTTTCAGTGGACTGTTATATCACACTTCTGCAAGTGAAGCAACATTCTTGGCAATCTAATGCATTCTTTGGAAGGTTGTTGTTTGTCTTTCTGCTTTTCCCGGTAAGGGGTCGCCAGAGCAGAACTCCGGTCCGCTAAGGACTGGCAGTAGATATTTACAAAACGCCGAGGTGCCAGCTCAACGCCCAACCTTCAATGAAGGCACACCCATTTACGCACGCATGTCTTTCGAATGCTGCCCAACCGTGGGGAGGACATGCAGACTCCACACAGAAGGCACTCCCAAGCCCAGCCGAGAATCGAACGGGAGAACCTCTTGCTGTGAGGTAACAACACTACCGCCATATTCATAAATAATAATGAAAGTACATATTATGATGTTGCGCCCAAAAGAAGAATGCACAACTATGTAGTGATTCACCATACAATACTACGGGGTAATGGGGCAAAATGCAAAGAACAAGGGGTACTCAGTTTCCTGTATAATGGTGTAAACAAAGCAGCAATGTCCAATCAATGCATGATGACATACAAATCAGGATGGGGATTCACAGCTATCAATCATGAAAAGGCTCTGGTGCTTGCATCTGTGTATAAAGACAAAGAGCACACCAAACCATTGTGGCATTGCAAACAGAATATTGGCAGTTGTAGTGATACCTGTAGTGCAGGACTGCTTACTACTACACTGGTTTCCTGACTGACTAATTTAGCTCCGTATGCACTCCAAAGTGTTACAGACAGGGGATATCCTCCAACTAGCTGACAGACATACAGGTACAAAAACAGCTGCATGTTGATAAAGACATTATACAGGCATTAGTAGACATATATGGCCCATAGACTGGAATTGGAGAGATGTGTAGAATTCATATACTCACAGATACCAGGGTATGTACAGCATTTACCATACTGGCTAAATGGACTTTTCAGAGACAAACTGGGGGCACTCTGAGTATTTCATAGGCATCAGCTTGTAAAATGATAAGCACATCTGCTTAGAGTTGTAAGACATTCTGTCTTTCTCTGTGTTGTAATTAATGTACTTCTTCTGCTCTTACTATAACTTTCTAAATAATTTTGCTCTATGTATTACTCCTGACAAAGCTCATGTCATGGCTGAAAAGGATCCTGTGACTACTCCACCTACCAATAAATATATAAGTAAAAATAAAAAATAAATAAATGCAACATGTGTAGTGTTTCTGCTTTCCACGTCATTGTGGCTATATTATGAGAAACAATATGTTTAAAATAATATTTTCTTCAAAGGTTTCAACCAGATACCATTCATTCCATGTGAGCTGCAATGTATTCACTTCTAAAGGTTTCTCATGGTCTTCCTTCCCTTAGCAGAAAGCTTCTGCTGTGGGAACTGGTCACTCAAAAGTACAGAATTAGTGTTCCCCACCATTCTTTTCATCATGCTTGGCCACCTGTATAAAGTTCCCCATATCAGAAAATTGCTTACTCTTATATAAGCAAAAGATGCAGAGGATGAGCCACAGAGGAAGTAGAACAGACTGCTGCCATTTCTACAAATTCCAGGGAGTCCTTCAAACCTTCCTCTGAGAAAAGTTAAAAGGAAATAATGAGGAGGAAGTCATGATGGATTCAGCGCAACTTAAACAAACACATAAACAAGCAGACAGAAACAATTATGAGAACACAATACATTAGAATTTGAACTTGAAAGTGGAAAGTCGACCCTAAGAATGCATATTCCTACTTATCCCCAGCTGCAGCCTATGACAAGATAATTAACACTGCAAAATCACATCAATTACATTTGATAATGGCATGATTCCTACAGTAATACAAATCTTTGTAGTAGGTTGCTTTTGTTTGCACCTGTAAACACACAGACATGTCAAGGGATAAAATCATTGCGAATAGTTTGGTGGCTTTTTCATCTGCGCTTCATGTTCCCATTTCCATGTTCACCACTAACCCACTCAATCATTCAATATGTACTGGTATAACTACCCATGAAGATGCCCCACGATGTGTTAAACCTTTGAAATCATTCACTCATCTTTATAATCAAATCTCTCCATTCTATCACTGAAAATCTGTTTCTCTCTCTCTATCTCCTCCTTTCTCTCAAATGAATCCAACTACTCAGCTAAAAAAAAGTTTTACAGTAGAAAATTTGGAAGTTAGGAAAAAGAAAGTTCTCAATGTTGTCTTTGGTAGAAAACTTGAAAGATCTCAGTTACATATCCATCCCCCTTCTGTCGTTAGTCAATTGTACATTGTGGGGCTGTACATGGGTAAGCTGCCACTCTAACTACCCTCTCTGAAATGCCTTTAGCAGGCTGGCTATATACTCTGTCATGCGTGTTGACATTCTGTGGTGCCATATAAGCAGTCTGGCTACATACTCTGGAATGCATGTTGACATTCAGTGGTGCCATATAAGCAGTCTGGCTACATACTCTGTCATGCGTGTTGACATTCTGTGGTGCCATATAAGCAGTCTGGCTACATACTCTGTCATGCGTGTTGACATTCTGTGGTGCCATATAAGCAGTCTGGCTACATACTCTGGAATGCATGTTGACATTCAGTGGTGCCATATAAGCAGTCTGGCTACATACTCTGTCATGCGTGTTGACATTCTGTGGTGCCATATAAGCAGTCTGGCTACATACTCTGTCATGCATGTTGACATTCAGTGGTGACATATAAGCAGTCTGGCTACATACTCTGTCATGCATGTTGACAATCAGCGGTGCCATATAAGCAGTTACTGATCATTTTCATGCATTATCACTCACTATAAATTGTGTCAGTGTGCTCTTCTACAGTATCCTATTGAACCACTCAGAAGAGTTATAGACTGTTGGCAAGTGATTGGTGCTATAGTACTGGGGAACAGATACTGAGGGTTCATCACTTTTTTTCTCTCCCTCCTCTGTTAACCATAGTAAACATGGTAACATATGACAGTCTATATTTTCTTACGTTACCTCCACATGGGCCAGCTAACTACTGTTTCGCTGTCATGGGACATGAGCTATTGTACTGATCAAATGCAAGAATGAAGACAAACGTTTTGACATACAACAGATTCCTTAGCTCTGTTGCTAATATGCTAGAAATGCGTCAGCTATACCAAGCACATAACTGCCCCTGGCAAACAATGAATGATCTACTTCAGCTGGACATCTGAAAAATAGGCTCTTTCTAACCTTGGATATTAGCTTCGCAGGTGGACACCTTATTCCTCATTTGACTAGATCAACATTATTTATTCTTTTTTAGAATAACAGCAAATAGTAACCCTGACACTTTATGAAACCTTTGGAAAGTTTCCAAAATCCTGACAGTCTGTACTAGTAATCACTCTAACCAATAATTCTTTCAGATATACTCGTGTTTGATCTTTTACATATTATTGAACGATTTTGGTTAATCTGGGTGACTGGCTCTTTTTTTTTTTCCTTCCTACAATTTAAATGGCATGCAGTCCATCACAAGCAACTACTACGTTTATCCCACATTCTACAATACAAACATATTTTATTTTATTTTAGGGTTAAATACTGTGTAATAACAGCTCTTCATGAAGTTGATTTTTTGGTTTACTTGTGCTGACTTCTACATGGAACTGCAATTTGTAGGCAGCAGACATAAAGCAAGGACAATGTGTCTTGCACTGTGTTTTCTATAATACCAATGCTACCAATGAATTGTTAAGTAACTCAGGACTGAGCAAAAGGCAAAAATAACAGAGACACTCCAAAGGACAACAACTTAACTTTAAAACATATTTTATTGTAACCTAATAATATAGTTTTGTATCTGTGTGTTTATTGGGGGGGTGTCTGTGAGTGCACAGACAGATTTTTTGCCAAGGTTAATCCTGCTACACTAATGGCCTGTTTTTAGGAAGTACCTAGGGTGGTATTCATACTAAGAGAAATTCCTCTGCTCTTTTCATTAAGTGCTATAGGAGCTTTCACATCCACTTGAGCAACAACCAATTTAAGCAAACATTCATTAGTAATTGGATGATGCCCCCAACCCCTCACCCCCCAAGGAGTTCTACATTTTATTCTTCCATACAGGTACAGTGGTTTGAAAAGTCCATATAAAGAAAAACAGCAGTGCCTTAGACTATACTGGGTAAAAAGTCAAACATATCCCTTAAACTGGTCCCTCAGTACCACCTGCCACCTTCCATACAGCTCCAGCTTGTCAGTAAGAAAATTAGTTATTCATCTTTATAATGTCTCCAACATTTTTTTACTTGCAATGTAATAATGCCTAAACTGTTATTCTTTCACTCATTCTTACATAAATTGTGTGAATAGAAACTACCCATACAGCTCACTAGCCATAGGGTATTCTTGTATATTCCTCAAGGCTGATCAGGAAACACTAATTAATGCAGTAATCTTAAATACAGAAAGCACTGATTCATGCAGACATCATAGATAGGATACCAAGTGAAAGGACCACCACGATTATGCAGCAAAAAATCTTCTTTATTAAATACAAAGAGAGATGAGCGCTTTCACGTACGGACTGTACGCTTCTTCAGATCTATTTAGTTGAATCTAAAACAATTCTTTATATAGTACAAAGTAAGTGGCAAATTGCATCAATTAATCAATTAATATCATAATTACAAAATTAAGTGCAAAAAGCTGTTACTAAAGTGTCAGTGCTATTTTTTAAAACAAAAGCTAGCTCACTCTATATACAAACAGAAACAGTTCTGAAAAACAGCATAAAACATCAGAAAAACAAACATGTAAAGGACATAAAAATATATGTATGTATGCCTCTACTTATCAGTATCGCATAAAGGATCTTAGTGTCTAAAAGACTCCATAAAAAGCTCTATAGGAAAAGGAACATTATATCCTTAGGCTTGGGAAAGGTGTAAATTCTTATATTTTTATATTATGTATGTAAGCCAGGTTTGTTCCCTTATATATTTCTACTTAGGACAGGGCTATTTGATGCCTTAAATATCTATGGTTATGTATTATCCTAATGTCTAAAACTAAAATAATATAAGATAGACGTAATTGATATATAAATGGGATGAATAAATAAAAAATGAATAAAAAAGAAGAATATTAAGTCAGCACAGAGCTTCTGTCTATCTTCAACAAGAACCTGAAATTAGGAGACAAAATCAACTATATTATTAGACTAGAATAGAGGCTATCACATATAAATATATCTGTTTATTAACCTCAAGTTAATATTATGATCAATTGAAATGTATGAAATGTATGAAAAATATATAAAAAATATATTCATAGTTAAACTAAAATTATGTCTATCTAAAACATGTATCGAGACTATATTAAATAGTAAATAAACTATTTACATTGTATATTCAAAACTTTAAATGAGAAAATATCATAAATATAAAAGAGACATGTAAATGTAAAAACGTATATATATATATAATAATGCTTGTGTATTCATTTGTGAATATGTCAATTTACTAGTATGATATATATATATATATATATATATAGTTAATAAAGCAACTCATATTAATAAATATATAGTATAATATAGTCATGGAATCATTAATTACTTTATTAAATAGTCTTAAAAGCATATAAATATAAAAATGGATATGTAAAAATATAAAAATATATAAAAAACTATGAAATGTAAAATAGAACCATTCAGTGATTATTAAATATCATAATTTCAACATGTGTTAAGAGCCTAAGTAGTAAAGGTCAGAGTAACAAATATATAAAGTAAATATATATTAATATATCCATAGAATGGAAATCTAATATTGTGTTACGTAATGCATATATATTCATGTATGGTAACAAGTACAATATGACAAATATATAGTATTTAAAAGTGATATAAGATGAAAATAATATAAACTTAGTGATATAAATAAATCAATTGTTAAGATATATATATATTTTTTACTTTATTTTATTTTAAACTCCTTTTTTTTAAGTATCGATCTAACACTAATGTACTGATTCAGTCCTGGGCTATAATGAGCTTTAAACCTAAAAATCCATTGTAACTCTGTACTCTCTAAATCATTAAAAGTGTCTCCTTTCCTATTATTCATATGTACAAGTTGTAGTATTCTAAATCTGAAACTATGATTAGGATTATTAAGGATATGTTTCGCCAGAGCATTTTTCTGGTCTTTCTTCTTAATGTCATATATGTGATTGTATATGCGTTCCTTTAAAGACCTAGTTGTCATTCCTATATAGAACGCATCACAATCCTGACAGTTAGCCAAATAAACCAAGTTTGAGCTAGTACAAGTTGATTTAAAATTAGGTTTAAATTTAATGTTTAACTTAGGATGTGTAAAATCTATGTCTTTAGAGATATAACCACACATATTGCATGTTTTGCATGGATAGGTTCCTGGTGTATTCTGTTTGGTTAGTTCTTCTCTTCCATCAGATGATTTCATAACATAAATGTTACTATGTTTGTCATTATACTTTTCAATACAAAGTAGTCTTTTAAGGCTCTTACTATTGGTATAAAGGAACTTAGGTCTTACTCCTATCTGACTCTTAATGTCATCATTTGTGAGTAGTATCTGCCAGTTTTTGCGTATAATCTCAACTATAAGTCTATTATCACTAGTGTATCTAGTTTGAAAAGGTATGACATTTTTATTTTTATTTTTATTTAGCCTATATCCTCCTTGTATCTGGTTCTGATAGCCTTCTTGGGTAAGGGGGGTTAGGGGGGTTAGAGGTACCTCTAAAGACTGTTGAACTTGTTGAATCAATTCTCTACTGTAGTTTCTCTCTATAAACATGTCTTCTAATTTCAATATCTGTTCCATTCTATCTTCATAGTCCTTGCATAGTTTGTTGACCCTAATGTGCTGGCCCTTGATGATGTTGCGAAATATGTGTCTGGGGTGCATGCTGCTGTATTCTAATAGCGTATTTTTCCAGCAGGGTTTCCTATATATGGTATGACTCAAAATACCTTTATCATCTTTGGTAATGGTTACATCCAAAAAATTAATCGTAGTTGTGGAGTATTCAACAGTAAATTTGAAGAAAGAAGTGGTAGCCTCTAAATATTCCACTAAATCAAGAAATTCCTGTAGCGTGCCATTCCAAAGAATTATTATGTAATCCATAAACCGTTTATATAACAACATTTTTTCAAAGTTAACATTATTGAACAAGTGCATGCATTCCCAGTAATATACAACAAGATTCGCATAGGTATTTGCACAGGGAGTGCCCATGGCCACTCCCCATTGCTGCAGGAACAGAGTATTGTCATACATGAAGACATTATTGTTTAAAACCAGGTCTAGAATAGCATTCAGGAGAATCTGTTCATTGTTATTGAATCTGACTGTATTATGAATAATATAGCTAATAGCTTCAGAACCATAGCCATTTGGAATATAGGTAAATAGATTCTTCATGTCCATAGTTATTAGAAGACTACTGGTGGGAATACCCTCTTTGAAGTCTGCCAGTGCTTCTAGTAACTGGTGTGTGTCCCTTAAAATTGAAGTTATGTCATTAACAATGGGCCTTAACTTCTTCTCTATATATACAGACATAGTTTCAGTAACCCACCCTTCTCCCACTACAATCGGACGTAAAGGTGGTGGTATTATGCCTTTGTGTATTTTTGGCAGTCCTTTTATGTATGGGGTCTTGGGTTGCTCTATTAAAAAATACTGATATAGCTCCTGATCTATCTGTCTGCACATTAGAAAATCATAAAGCTCCTGATGTACTGAAAAAATGACTTTTGTCAGGTCACTAGTGTTGATCTCTTTATAAGTATCAGTATCTCTAAGCATAGTTTTCATTAGAATGTCATACTGTGTGTTGTCTAATATCACTATGCCACCCCCTTTATCAGCAGGTTTTATTATTATATTTCTATCTTGTTGAAGGGCATATAGAGATTCCCATTCAAAATGTGACATATTAGTGTACAGATATCTCATTTTGTTGTTAAAATGTCTGTAAAAATCCATTTCACAAGCCTTAATAAAACATTCAGTCACTGGTGTCTGTGAAGGAGTAAAAGTACTCTTTCTTTTAAAACTATTAGTTCCTTTGTCTAAATCAGTAGAATGAACTCTATTACTAAAAATACATTTCAAATTAATTTTACGAACAAAAAGCCGCAGGTCTGTTAATATTTCACTGATGTTACTAACCTGGGCTGGTATAAAGGATAGACCTCTATTCAAAAGTAAATAGTCAGTCTCAGATAAAATCCGTTGTGAGAGATTAAAAACTAAGTTCTCAGTTCTCTTCTCCGGTTTCTGTTGCTGAATGTCGTTTCTTCTCCGGAATATTTCCTTTTGGTACGGCCTCTGCTCCTCGACCTGCTCTGCAGATTCTTCCGAAACTTCAGTGGTAGGGGTAAAAAACCTTCTAGATTTCCCTGTTTAACTTTAGGTTTGGCGCCTTGTGCACTCGCGTTCTGTTGAGCAAATGCTTGCTGATTGCAAGGGGGAGTGTCTCTCACTTCATGGTTCAACGTATTCTGTGATGCAGATAACGTAGGGACTTCAGTTGTGGCAACCGGATTCCTTAAGGTGGAATTGGTGTTCGTTAAGGCTGAAACATAACTCTGGTTAGGAGGATGTTCTTGAACTTGGCCAGAGTTAATGGGAAACACATTTTCAGCAGTATTGACTTCTCTATATCTCGGCCAAGCGAAAACATTATTGTTGGCAAAATCTGTATGATCCCTATACAATTTACGTGTCTTTATTTGTTGTAGTTTATCGCCATACGATGAAAGCTGGTTATACATGTTATCTAACCTCTGTTGGAACTGTTCCTCCTTAAAGTTGGCAACAATGTCTTTAGTTAGAGTTTCAGCCTGTATATTAAGCTCTTTCTCGATCGGCAAAAAGTGTTCTATTAGTAGCCTTATATAGTTGAACCCCAGATCCAAATTCAGCTGTTGCCATTTACATAACAGCTCGGGGTGAGTTTCACCATAAGAGGGCATAACAAGGACCCTCATTCCCCTAGGAATTATTTTGAAATGCAAACACGCTTCCATACAGCTCCAGCTTGTCAGTAAGAAAATTAGTTATTCATCTTTATAATGTCTCCAACATTTTTTTACTTGCAATGTAATAATGCCTAAACTGTTATTCTTTCACTCATTCTTACATAAATTGTGTGAATAGAAACTACCCATACAGCTCACTAGCTATAGGGTATTCTTGTATATTCCTCAAGGCTGATCAGGAAACACTAATTAATGCAGTAATCTTAAATACAGAAAGCACTGATTCATGCAGACATCATAGATGCTGTTACTCTGGCTTTAAACACTTTCAGGCCAGGGTCAAAAATAAACAAGTGTTACCACAACCAAGTGCGTTTGCTATTAAATTTACATTAACAACAGAATGATTACTTGTACTTACTGAAAAAAAAACAGTATAATGCTGCACATACCAATATTTTCATGACTTTTCTAAAGACATTTTCCCATTTTAAACCATGTAGGCTTTTTTTCTTATTGCTGAAGGCTGCTTCATGGTTTAAAGTTAGCTAGTACTTCATGAAGCAGCTGACTTGAAATATGATTAACTACCGAGTAATTTTAAGTTAAATTATGGCTTGTCAGCAATGATCAGACCACGTGGATGGGTCTTTCAGTGAAAACTTCAGTAAGTGCACAATTTTATACCATAAAAACATCTGGTGGTAGTATGCAACAATACTACTACAAAAGGAACAGCGTCAGGCAGTGTGAGTATTATAGCCAGCAGTTTTATTTATTTATTTTACACTATTACACTGCCGACAGAGCAGTGTCAGCCACCCTGCTTAGACTGACAAATCACAGAAGAAAGACTACAGTACTGTACTTACCTATTCATTCTCCATGTAAATGGGTAGCAGGAACATTTTCCCTTCATAACCCAAACAAAAAGAAACACAGTACAATTAGAAAACCAAGAATAAGCCACAAAATAACAAAGGATAACTCTACACAAATTAAAAAAGTTAATAAAGAAGAAAGACAGACTTCCTCTCTGGTAAGTTGTGTTTGAATAGAGGAAACACACAGAGGTGTCTTCTTCACCCTTTGTTATTTGATTTATACTTATAGTCATGGCAAAAAAAATAAGAAACTCAGAAATTCAAGGATATAATTGGTATGGTAATCACCTTATTTGCAGACGATATTATTTTATATCTGATAAATCCAGAAAAGGGCATCTCAGTGTTGTGGAACATTTTGAAACAGTTTCAAGTCTCTTAAGGATATAAAATGAATGAAGATAAAACAAAGGCTATAGCTGTAAATTATGTACCTACACACGGACTGGTTCACCAATACCCATATTTATGGGACACAAGCATGGATTAAAAAGGATTCTATTATGGCAGCTAAGGATATGTGAGAAGAGGCTAAATAAAATCTAATACAAAAACAGAAACTGGAAGGTCTTCTTTATGTATACAGTTAGTAAGATAGAAGCAGTGAAAATCGTTTTCATCCCTTTAGTTTTATATACTGGTCAGCCATATTTTTATCAACCAGGGGTGAAGTTGTGAATAATAATTAATAAAAAGTTGAAGGAATTTATCTGGGAGAGCAAGAGGGCAAGTTTTGAGTGGGATAAGTTGATCCTTGCAATAGAACAACAAAGAAGGGATATTTTACGGCCACACAATTAAGGCTCACATACACAGGAAAGAGATGATGATGATGAAACAGGGGGGAAATTCAAGAAATAAGGAGAGTGCAATTATGGATGCAGATCATTAAGAAGTATAAGAATAGCCATACAGAATATTATACACATGAAGCAACAGAAAGTATTCTAAAAACTACAGCAACACGCGAATGAAGAATGGAGATTTTTTCTATAGAGATGACTGCAAGTAGGGGTACAGAGAATAGACAATAAGGGGCTGGAATTTACTGGAAATAACTGTCAAGGGAACCAAGGTATTAGGGGCAAATAACTAGATTGAAAAGATGAGGCTAAAAAGACATTTCTACTGCAGCCTAGACACTGCTTTCCATACCAGGGATTCATATCAGAATACAAGCAAAAAGAAAGGGATAGAGGGATCTTAAGTGAAAGACCTGCTTTGATGTAGTTTTTAATTTAATCTAGAACAGAAACTGCTGTTGAAAAGAGATAATTAGTAGGTTATATAAAATATTGAATGATAATTATAAGAATCAATCAGAGAAGATTAGAAAAGATTGGGAAGACAGATTGGGTAACAACTTACAGGGGAACAATGGGATGGCATATGCATGGCTTGCAAGTATGCAGCATAGTCTAGAAGGTTTAGGATTTTTGCTTGGATATGTTTGCATAGGTATTTTCCTTCCCCAAGCAGGCTCCAACAAATTTTTCCTTTTGTAGATGGTAAATGTTTAAAGTATGATAGGGAAGAAAGAGGTAAATGGGAACATATGATTTGAGAGTGCAATGAGATGGCAGATTTTAAAAATTCTCTATAGAGTACTCTGTCAGAAATATTGGGTGAGCAAATGGGGGTAATGAAGGAAATGATTCTTTTGAGCTGGGGCACAGGATCTGAACTGCCTAGGCATAGTAAGCCTTATTAAGTTTAATTACAGTGGCTGCCAAAAAAGCAGTTCTCAGACAATTGAAATCAATGTCTAAACCAAATGTATTTACAGTATTAAATATTGTAACAGAGATAAAAGAACTGGAAGTGGGATCTTTGGAAAAGGGAAGGAGCGAATTACATAAAAATAAATGGAAATTATGGGAAAAATATCTGTAGAATAACGTTCTGGAGGAGAAGTGAGGTTTAAGGGAAGGCAGGAAATGATCAATTTATGTAATGGACTGACAATAGTTATAGAAAAGAATGTATGTGATATATAATGCATGTGACTGGAAACCTGCTAATGTAAGTTTTCCTATATATAAATGTATATTTGCCAAAGTCTTAAGCGATAATTTAATAAAGGTGTTAAAAAAGGAGAACAGAGACAGATGACTGAAAGTTAAGCCTAGTCACTTAAAATAACAAGGGCACACAAACAAAAATTACAAGAGGCAGGGCAGAAATATGAGACTAAATCAAGAATATATGAGGCTTGGCACAAACCAAGTTGTCCTGGGACATCTTTAAGGGGGTGTTAGGTTGATATTAATGGGAGTTCAATGAGTTGAGGAGGTGAAAGGGTTAAATGGTGGGAGGGTTGATTGGAAGGAAATGAGATAAGGGTGGGAGGAGCTATCGTCTTTGCTCTACAATTCTGGACAAAGTCAAAAATAATAGGGGGAACAAAAACCCAAAATGAGAGACAAATTTTAATTATTACTCTAATTCACTTAGAAAGTTAATAGACCAACATGTGTACACTGACTGTAATCCTCAGTGATTTAACAGAAAATCAAAAAATTACAAGAGGCAGGGCAGAAATACGAGACAAAATCAAGAATATTAGGCAAAATTCTATACATCTGCAAGGTATTCTGTGGACTGACTGCAAGTTTAATAGTGTCTGTCAGAGCAGTTTCGTAATCAGTACACTTGTAAGAATGCTCTACTATGGGTACAAGCTATATGCCTTAGCTTACCTAGTTTGTAGTGAACTTAGTTTGTTACTTACAAGTAATACAACTTCCTTGGTAACTGAAGAACGTAGAAGGTAGGGCAGATTTAGTACAAACCCAAAAAAGTTCATCATCCAAACTTTAATAACAAGCAGGATTGTAAAAGCAAAGTTTTCAAGACTACGGCTCTTTATCAATGCATATACAAAATAAATCAGCTCCTCTCTATTTAAATAGAACATCAACCATTCAGATAAAATAAAAGTCATATGACTTGCATATTAATCATGTGTTCACCTAAACCCATGAATTAGAACAATAACGGAGTATACAAATGTATAAATGTCACCCCAAGACAAAAAAGAAAGAGAGGAACATAAAACTACATATAATGCGTATAAAAAATATATATCTTTTAGTATTTTATAAAAATGCACTCTTAGCATTTAACATTGCTTTAATACTCTTTGTACTTTTCAGGCCAGGTAACGTGTCAGCTCTAAAAAAGTTAATTCATCTGTACTCTGCCATTTCAGTTCTAGTAACTAAATCGTCTCCTCTAGTATCTGAAAACAACCTTTGTAAGACTGAATTTAAACCTATGCTCATCGCCCTTATTCAAAATGTGTTTGACCAAAGAACTGGTGTCAATATTCCTTCAAATAACTGAAAGATGTGTGCTGATCCTTTCTTTTAATTTCATGTTAGTTTCACCTATATGAAAATGTCTGCATTGCATGCAGTTAGCAGCAGAATACGTTACATTCTCAGTATGACAAGTACCTGAGGCTTTAAACATAAAGGTCTTTTTACTGATGGGGTGTATAAAGTTTAAGTCAGCATTTATTTTATTACAATATATACAGTTATGCCAGAGAATGGAGCCACTTTTCCTAATATGCTTATTAATATTCTGGGTGAAACTTGTTTTTTTGTAACATAGATGCTGCTTAAGATTTTTTTTCTATTTTAAACAAATTCTTGGTGTTAAACTCACATTACTAGTTTCAGAATTAGATTGTAATACAGCACATTTTTTTAAATTAGACACTGAATCCTATTAATATATCTATTATACTTTATCAGACAGCCCATACTATAGTCCTTACGAGAACAAGTTTAACTGTATTATTACTTTCAGCATGTAGGTAATGTTTAGCAGAGTTTTTCCTTTCATTAATCACTACTTTCTTGGTAGTCCTAATTATAGGATTATATCCTCTGCTCAAGAAATCTCTAGCCATATTATCCATCTCATACATGAAGTTCTCATCTTTAGTGTTAAGCCTTCTAGCTCTTAAAAAATTCCAGTTGCACTCCAAAACAGAACTGAGCAAGAATTAAAGGACTTGGAAGTTATGGGAGTCACTGTTAAGCATGTAGAACTGACTAAATGGGCAATCAGCATGACAAAAGTCATGAAGTTGGACTTTTAGCAACATCTTTATCCGGTGAGTTTTTTATACTCCTGTAAGAATGTTCTACTATGGGCACAACTTATATGCCTTAGCTTATTTAGTTTGTAGTGAACTTAAATAGCATAATTTTGCCAAATCAGTAACACTCTTTGAAGTCTTGCAAAAACTTTGTGACAAGATTTCTTTAACATGTTCTTATGTCATGACTCGACACATTTACCACAGATATAGCTATGACACTTTTGACAGCAAAAAATTATGGCTAATATCTTTCTCTGTATTTGAGGATAATATTGTTGAGCATCAGTTAAGGTTCTTAAATCATACACTCCTGGTCTACTTTCTTACAGTAGTATTGTACCAAGCCCCTTTTGACAAACATATACTTCAAGATGTGTAACAGGCTGTAAGACATCATAGATTTTGAATGGGAATGCTTCAATGACCATCAGTTTTAACATCTCAAAGCTTATTACATGGTATAATAACTGATACCAATCAGAAATCATGTCCCAATAGCTTTCCAGTAGTAGTGTTATATCTGATAAGTTTGGAATGAGGTTAGAAGGATAATAAATCATGTAATAACATAACAGATGACTTATGACTGAGTTACTGTATATTTAAAATTGTTCTGACCTTATAAGAATTGGGTTTAAGACCTTCAGAAGTAAAAATATGCCCCATACATTTGAGCATTGATACATAAGTCTGACATACATTTTAGTTCAGTTTCAAGCTTCTTTGCCTATGTCTAGCAACTTAATAAATAATCTGTAAGCCATGTTTCTGTCTAGCAGTTTTTCAGACTAGAAGACCATCAGTTATACTTTTCATGATAGAAGAATCAGTTCAGTTACTGTTCTTTTTAAATACTTCTGGGGATGAAGAGATTCCATTCCAAAAGGATGTGACAGAATCTATGTCTACCCAGATGTCTAAAGTTTTGCACTGGCTTCATCAAGCCTACTTTGCCTGAACCTTTAAACGACCAAAACACAGAACGTAACTTAGTAGTAGTTCCAACAGTATTTACAATTGTTTAAAATGGACAAAGATTTCTTGTGATCAATGTATTTATGTCTTAAGCATCCCTCTCTATATATGAAGCTTGTCCAGCTTCATGACTTTTTTCATGATGATTGCCCATTCAGTCAGTTCTACATGCTTAACAATGACTCCTATAACTTCCATGTGCTTTAATTCTTACTCAGTTCTGTTTTGGAGTGCAATTGGAATTTTTTTCAGAGCATGTATAATTGGTACTGCCTCATGTGAAACGTCATCTCTACTGGTGGATGAAGACTGAACACTTGAGTTCAGTTGCCCAAGGTTCAACCTACCAACCATCAGAGTTCCTCCACAGGAAATTATGGTTGTCGAGTTGTGCCAGCAGTGATGACCTTTTTGGGGGAATCTCCCCATTCATTGAATTGGTGAGACCGTGGAGTTGGTATATGTAAGTTTGAGAGGTATGGGGGCTTGCCACCTGCAAGAAAAGTACAGTTGTGTACCTACCATAAATGTAGATGTTCGAGTGTATTCACTGCTGCAGTCATTACACTTGGGGTTATCCTGCTGGCAGGCTACCTGCAGTCGGCCTGAATTTCAAAGTCCTGGTCCAGCATCGGTTGCTGTCACCTCTTCCCTGATGTCAGTGCGCCAGGGGTATAAAATATGCAGCCAATGCCATTTTCTTCAGTTTTTCTTGCCCCAGATGTCAGGTGCCCCCAAAAGGGTAGGCTAAAAACTGTGCTCTTAAAAAAAGCATGCACTAACATAAACATTACCTTACTCTACAAGCAAATACACCACATAGGTTGTATAGAATAGAGAAGTACAGATAAGTCCCAGCAAAGAAAGGTGGATGGAGGGAGGGTAAACTGGACTGCAACAGTGAATACACTTGAACATCTACATTCATGG
The DNA here is from genome assembly GCF_019279795.1 of Protopterus annectens. NCBI lineage: Eukaryota > Metazoa > Chordata > Ceratodontiformes > Protopteridae > Protopterus > Protopterus annectens. The sequence goes on from NC_056731.1 coordinate 229,606,838, forward strand.
TAGGTACACAACTGTACTATGTTCATCGTGTTTCACTGTTGCAGTCATTACACTTGGGTTGAATACCAAAGCTGAGGTTGGGTGGCTGGGCCTAGATAGAACTAGGAGTGGCTATGAGGCCCTGCAGAACTGCAGTGGTGAAGCCTGCTCTGGATTTAGAGTAAAGAGGTAAGCGGTAGTGCTTTGTAAAAGTGTGCACTGAAGTCCAAGTTGCAGCCTCCAAAATGTCCTTGGTTGGTACTCCTCTGAGGAAGGCTGCTGAAGTGGCTGCTGCTCTGGTTGAATGTGGCCTAATGCCCTTAGGCACTGATTTGCCATGTTGTGAATAGCCGAAACGAATGCAATGGCCTATCCATTTTGAAATAGTCTGCTTTGAAATAGCTTTTCCTTGCGATCCTGCAACATATGCCACTAAGAGTTGCTCAGTCTTTCTGAAGGCTTTAGCTTTGTCCAAGTAGAAGCGTAGCTGTCTGTGTATGTCCAAAGAATGTAGCAGTCTCTCCCCCTTATTCTGTGGGTTTGGATAAAAGTTAGGCAAATGAATAGTTTGGTTAAGAGCCACAATGGAGACTACCTTAGGCATAAATGTTGGGTTTGTCCTTAGAGAAACCCTGTCCAGATGGAAAATAATAAAAGGTTCCACAGCCATTAGTGCCTGTAACTCTGAGACTCTTCTTGCTGAGGTTATTGCTAGGAGCAGAGCTGTTTTCCATGATAAGTATTTTATCTCAGCTGTATTGGCTGGCTCAAAAGGAGGCAGTGTGAGCTTTTCCAAGACAAAATTGAGGTCCCATGCAGGTGTTGGAGCTCTCCTTGGAGGTCTTATGTTTTTGGCCCCTCTGAGGTACTGCCTTAGCAGTGGATGTGAAAAAATAGGTGGATCAGTATTGTAATGAGCTGAAATGGCAGAGGCATGGATCTTAATTGATGAGAAGGATAGGTCTTTGTCCAGCATCTCAGTTAGGTATTGTAAAATCTGAGGAATATCTGGTACAAGCGCGTCCATTCCTTGTGCCTGGTTCCAAGCACAGAATCTCTTCCCTTTTTCTGTATAAGATTTTCTGGTGCTGGGCCTCCTGGCCTCCAAAATAACATCCATAACTACTTTAGAGAGAGGTGTGTTCTGAATGGTTAAATTATCAGCCATGCAGCCAGATTTAGGGTTCTGAGTTGGCTGTGCAGGATCTGATTGTTTTGTTGGGTCAGCAAATGAGGAATTTGGGATAATGTCCAGGCTGAGCCTTGAGACAAGCTCTTTAGGGTCGGGTACCAGTGCTGGCATGGCCAGTCTAGGGCAATCAATATCATTTTTGGCTTCTCTTGTCTGACCTTTAGGAGTACCTTGGGGAGGAGAGGCAGTGGAGGAAAGGTATAAATTGTAAGTTTTTTCCAGCTGAATGATAGGGCATCCACTTTCCATGCTTGTTTGTGATAAGTCCTTGTGCAGAATCTCTGTGGTTGGCAGTTGTGCGGGATGGCAAATAGATCTATGTCTGGGCATCCCCATTTCCTTGTTATCATGCTGAAGATTTGTGGATCTAGTTTAAACTCGTGAGGATCCTTGAGATTTCTGCTTAGTTCGTCTGCCAGAGTATTTGTTTTTCCTGGCAGGAATTGTGTTTGCAGGTGTACTTGATAAATCAATGCTGTGTTCCACAAAGTCATGACTTGTTTGCAGAGGGGGTAGGAATGTGTGCCTCCCTGCTTGTTTATGTACCACATGACTGTAGTATTGTCCGTCTTTACCAGCAGTTGTCCTAGATGAAGTAAATCCTTGAAGGCTGTCAGGGCATTTTGTACAGCTAGCATCTCTTTTTGATTGATATGAAGATGCATTTGGTTTGTGGGCCATGTGCCCTGAATACATTTTCCTGCCATGTGGGCCCCCCAGGCATAATCTGATGCATCTGTTGTTAGTGTTTGCCTGGGCGTGGGTAGAGTGAATGGCTGTCCTTTGTTGTGGTGACAGGCCTGTGCCCACCATCGAAACTCCTGTTGCAGGCAGGGAATGAGGGTAATTAATGTTTCCAGGCTGTGGCAATGTTGAGTCCAAACACTTTTTAGATATCATTGTAGTTTCCTCATATGCAGTCTTGCATATGGAATTAGTAGAATGCAGGAAGCCATGAAGCCCAAAGCCTGCATAATTTTTCTTGCAAATAACTGGGTCTTTGTTGCCAACATTTCGAAGTAAGAAGTCAGTTGCCTTAGTTTGTCTGGCATGAGATAAGCCATCTGGGCAGTTGTATTTAAGCTTGCACCCAGGAATATTATCTCTTGAGAGGGTACTAGTTTTGATTTCTTTTCGTTTACCGTGTACCCTAGGCAAATTAGTAATCTTTTTACAAATGCCAGATGCTTCAGTAGAATGTCTTTGTTCTCTGCTTGAATAAGGCATTCGTCCAAGTAAGGGTATATTTGAATTCCTCTTTGTCTGCAGAAAGCAATTCCTGATGCCAGGCATTTTGTGAAGACCCTGGGCACAGTAGATAAGCCAAAGGGCAGTGCAGAGAATTGGTAGTGCATTGATCCAGCTATGAATATGAGGTATCGTCTGCAATTTTGTCTGACTGGAACATGCAGGTATGCCTCTTTTATGTCCAAAGTTACAAGCCAAGCCTTCTTGCCCAGCATGGGCAGAAGCTGCTGCAAAGTCAAGATTTTGAATTTTGGAATGTCCAGAAGAGTGTTTAGAATAGACAGGGCCAGTATTGGTCTCCAGGCTTTGTCCTTTCTGGGTAATAGGAATAGTCTTGAGTAAAATCCTTGTCCCTGCTCTTGCTGTGGTACTCGCTGAATGGCCCTCATGTCCAAGAAGGATGCAACTTGTTTTTGTGCCTTTGCCCATTGATTTTTTGGAAGGTCTGGCATACCTTTTGCCTTTGGCAGGGTGTGAAAGTGGAACCTGTAGCCTGGGGACACTATATTCAAGACCCATTTGTCCTGAGTGATTATGTGCCAATTTTGTGAAAAAAGTGCTAGTTTCTCCCCCCCTAAGGGTGCTGCCAAAAGATAAGTGCTTGGTATTGGCAGAGGAAAGTAATTTGGACTGCTTTCTATATGGCTGTGATTTGTCTTCTCCGCTTTTGGAGGTAGAAGCACCCCATTGTTTAGGCCTGTATGAGCCTTGGGGCTGGGATCTGCCTCTAGGGCATCTGTATCTGCCTCTTTGTGGCCTGTCTGGCACTGGAAAGGACCAATTCTTTGAAGGCCAGTTCCTGCTAAATCTGGGTGGTTGTACCTGTAAGAAATCCTTAACTGTATGCATAGATTTGGCTTTATCCTCCATTTTCTTCAACACCTCTTCTGCCTTAACACCAAACAAAGTATCATGCTGTAAAGGAGCATCCAATAAATTTGCTTTAACATGATCAGGCAGATTTTGTTCCTTTAACCAAGCATGCCTTCTAATGACAGTACCCGTAACAGCGGCCCTGCAAGAGGCCTCCAATGAATCAAAACCACATTGCAAAGTATGTTTTCCCACTTGTTCAGCTGCATGCAACAAATCCTGCATTTCCTTCTTATCTGCACATTCAGAATTTGTCAACATTTTCTGTTTTAGCAGTGACATTAAATATTGCTGATGTTTAAGTATATGAAACTGACAATTTAAATCCCTTACAGCCAAGGTAGCAGAAGTGTAAACTTTTTTCCCCCATCTGTCCAGTGCCCTAGAATCCCTATCAGAGGGAACAGGGTTTTTTGCAGTGGAAGCCTTGACCCCTTTGGGACCCTGAGATATAGTTTCTGGGTCAGCAGCAGGGTTTTTATATAGAAATTTGTGGGAATCTGGAACCCTGTAGTATCTGTCTGGCTTAACCAGTGCAGGGGGTAAAGAGTCAGGAGACAGGCTGGACTCTGAAAATACATCATCTACTATGTCTAGAACAGGTGGAATAGCAAGAGGTCTGTGCTGAGGAAGTAAAAGAAAGTCTCTGAGCCTTTTCTTAGATTCTGAGTATTCTTGGCTCTCCCAGTGAATGTGTTCCCTCATGGTGTGAAGGGTTTCCCCAAAAGAGTAATCCTCAGGAGGAGAGGCTGAAGGAATAGACTCTTCAGCATCAGAATCCTCATAGGGAGGAATGGAGTATCCCTGTTCAGAAGAGGAATCAGAGGAAATGGAAACCTGATTTGAAGATTCATATTCTGTCTCTTGCCTAGGCCCCTTATCTGGTGGGTTGATGGGAACCCGTGATCAAAGTAATGAGGTCTTCTGCCATTTTAAGCATCTGTTTTTTAGGCATGGAAGTCTGTGCAGGAGAATGCTGCACTTGTTTCTTTGTCTTTAGAGCTGCTTTAGTCTTTGCCTTTGAAGCTGAGATTGGCTTAACATATAACTGTGTAGGTCTGAAAACACCCTCAGAAGCCGATGCCTGCTCAGCGGCTCCGGACCCATCTGAGGGAATAGTTTCCGAATGTTCAATACCTTGAGTATCCAGCGGCCTAGTCAGCTCCACATGGGAGTTGGAAGCGGTCTGTGGCTCTGAGGTAGCGGGCGTCAGGGGCTGCAAAAATGCCTCACTGAGAACTGGCAAACCGGCAACTGGCCTAGCGGAGGCCTCGTCATCAGTTTTGGACCTCGGATGCCTGTCCTTTTCCTTTTCCTTGCACTTTTTGTAAACTCCAGTCATTGGTTGTTCTGACGGCATTATATAATTAAATCTTCAGCCAAAGTAATGAAAGGCGAAATCGAACCGACGCTTAATAGTGCATTGGTTAAATTTAGTGCAAAACCGACAACTAGCAATGTTGTGGTCAGGGCCTAGACAAGGAATACAGTAAGAATGAAAATCCTTATGAGGTATTTGCTTCCCACAAGAAACACAATTGTTAACTTTTTCTGACATCGGTCTGGAGCAAGAAAAAAGTTTCCCCAATGGGGTACTTAGCTTTAATGAAGACTTCAGTTCTGAAATTCGGCTTTGAAAATCCCAGGAGTCGGACGACCGGCACTTGCGAACTGCTTTTGCTTGGGGCACCGCGCGGCAAGAAAGACTGAAGAAAATGGAGTCGGCTGCATCTTTTATACCCCGGGTGCACTGACGTCAGGGACGAGGTGACAGCAACCGATGCTGGACCAGGACTTTGGAATTCAGGCCGACTGCGGGTAGCCTGCCAGCAGGATAACCCCAAGTGTAATGACTGCAACAGTGAAACACGATGAACATCACTTAAAAAGTGTTTTCTTGACATTCTTTTCAGTGAATCTAGTTTGTGGATTCTGATCCTTGGTGCATGCACTTTCATCCATTCATAGTTGAACCATGAAATGTATGGACCTCTACTGGTAGAAAGCCTAGCTCAGTAAACAAATCAATATAGCTCTACTTATAATCAGTAACTTGAGAAACACAAGAAAATAGTATCAGTACTTTGAAGACCACAAATATATGTTACTTAACACTTGTGAGCTGGTTATAACAGTATTCCTACTACCGTACTTGCTCACCATGAATCGGTAATCTTAACAGACTCATTCAATCTGCACTGTTGTCATTGTTTCTAGTTTTATCATTCTATATGCTTTTTAGTAAATAAATCTTTATGATTGTTTGAAAGACAGTATGAATTACCTCGTGCCTTTTATGAGTATGCACATAATCTAAGGATACTTCAAAATGTGTTAGCCATCCTTGTGGCTGTTTCATGCTTTGATTTTGACTAACAGCGACTTTAATGAAATCAGCTTTAATACAGAGATGATGCTGATTGTAATGATCTATAAATCACTCTCTGTCTATACAATATGATACATTTTAATCACACCAGGTATGTCACAAGCATTGCAACTAAGTATATTTGCTTGCTTTAATGTTTTTTTTTTTTGTTTGTTTTTTAAGATTATCACTATTAACACCAGCCTATACTGTCTACACTTGTACTCACAGTTAAGCCAGATTTAACATGAAGGTTTCAGCTTATGTCCACGACTTATCAAAAATGAGTGCACAGAGGTTTGTACACATTATTAGGTGGATGATTATCACTGTTGATGTGATACCCTGACCCAATGAGCAAAAAATGGGAAAAAGGGTTTGTAGGTGGATGCATTGATATATGGATGAATGGACAGATGGATTAAGTGCTTTCAATGACTTAAACGTAGTTTATCAATACCTTGCATTCTGCACCATTATCAAGCTTAAATTAGATATTCCAGCCTCTAAACATATTTCTCTATGTGACACCAAATATTTTATTCTGCTAGATAAAGTCTGCATTGTACTCACAGTATGCCACTCAATATTTCCCAATACATTTCAATTTTAGTCTGTTCCTTTGACTCTAATGCATGCAGATCTTCTTGCAATGCTTTATACTGACTTTTGGAAATCTTTGTAAAATTACCATAAACTTCAAATATCTATCAAATATGTTGAAGCTGAATAGTTACACTGGTGCCTACACATAAACATAACATGACCAGTTGCTACAGCTTATTAATTTAAGTTAGTACACCAGCATACAGTAATTTTAACCATATGTACTTCTGACCTAACTCTAATTACTTATGTTTACTTTTCTGGTATTATGGATTACTTATATACCTATGAACCTAACACCAAGAACTTTTAGGGTGGGAGGTTGGCATAATGTTTAAGGTGTTTACCTTGCAAACACAAGGTGCAGGGTTTGGTTCTCATATGGAGTAGTTGGCTAGGCTTAAAATGACCCACAAGGGCAGTTAGCCTAGTAATAATCTATGAACCTATAATCTATGAACCTTGATTTATTAATTTTTCTGTTATTTTACTTTTTCTCTCCTAGGATGAACCCAAAAATGATCCATTTGTATCAGCATTCTACCCCAGTTCTTTATCTGAGCAGAAGTGAAAAAAAAAAGTACATATCAAATGTAAAGTTTGCTAACAAAAACAGTGAAATATCCCTCTAACCCCAATAGCGGAAACCTTTCAAAGAGTTTCTCTGATTCTACTGTTTGCTAACAAAAACAGTAAAATATCCCTCTAACCCCAATAGTGGAAACCTTTCAAAGAATTTCTCTGTGTCTACTGTCAGGCTGAAAATAGGAGCAAATTAAATAAAAAAAAATCAGGGCAACAACATTCTATCAAATTTGTAGAAAACAATCAAACAATTAAACGGGTTACTTCATCAATATTCAAGTTAGCACTCTGAATTATGTTTACAGACAAGGGCAAAGCAAAAAATCACAGCCTGACTACAAGTGGATAAAAAAGTAAAACAGCCCACTTTTCCGAGTGATGGAAGCTCATCAGTTATATTGATTGATGTCAAGCAGCAGATAGGAGCAGACTAAACAGAAAAATCAAAGCAGCAACACTCTATCAATTGTATATATAGTAATCAAGAAATTTATTCTGGTTCCTGTATCAAAAGTATATCTTGTTACTTCAAGTCTAGGACTTATATGTCAATAATAAACTTGAGAGTTAAATGTTATCGGTATTCAAGCCATGTGTTAAATGCAACTCATTATTGACTTATACACTATTCTGTCATACTAACCATTGGTTACATGCTACAGATTCATATTATCCTCCAAATATCTACTGTTTCTACTTACTTGCAGCATGAGAGCTCAGGCCATGACTAAAAAGGGACAAGAAACCACTCTACCTACCCAGCTAACAAACAGTAAATAAATCAGAAAACAGCAAAAAACTGAAGCCAGTAGGAATGACTCCATGATTGTCTGCCATTCCATACTTGAATAAGATGGAATGTATACCCACATAATTATTTGCCCAGAAGATAATAACCAACATAATTTACTGCCTGTATATATTTACTGTTCATATTGTTTATACATCTTTAATCAAATGTATATAAACAAATATACCTGCATTGTAATCTCTGTAAAAATAACTATATCTGTACTGTAATATCTGCACTAAATTATGTAACCTCAAGTGTTCCTGAAATAGTGTACAATTTTACTTTGTCTTTATGCCTATGAAACATTTTAATTATAATCTTAACATATCATATCAAATGCAGTGTTTCACCCCAGGTCTCAAATGAAAAGGGCCAAATTTCTGGCCAGTGGATTTTTTGGTTAATATGTGCAATACATAAATTTAATTTAGAACTGGAATTATATGGCAAAATAAAAGCAAATGGCACTCTCGCAAGGAGGAAACAATACCAGAGTTGAACAATTAAATATCAAGTCTTAGTTCCCATGAGAAACAGAGGGTGAAGGGGCTTTATTTTATAGTTGTAAAGGATATTGAAAGAAGCTAGGCATAGGGAGTTTGATAAGTGGAGGGAAGAATTACTACCTACAGGTAGCGGAACATAGCATACAAAACTGAATTTGTTTTTGAAAACCTGGACAGAAGAGAGAGTTGTCCTAATAGTTTGTGAGCAATTGAAAATAGCAGGAGAGAGATTGACCTGGGATAATGTTAAACTGCTCCAATTCATACGGGAGAATGAATATTTATTGTATTTAACATTAAGTTCGACAAAGACTAAATGCAAGATGGCAGCACAACAGAAGGGTAAGCCTGTCAGAGATTGTTAGAATAGTAAATGAGGCATGAGTTGAAAAATTGAATAAGCAGATCATATGGGGCTAGAAGTTAGCCATAGAAGTTTAAAACTGGAAATGGACGTAAGATTGGGAGAACAAATCTGAGATAAAAGATTCACAGGAGGAGCAACAAGAAATCTGCTTTACTCCAAGAAATGCAGCTAATTCCAGGAAATGCAGACTATTTTGATGTAAATGTTTGTGTAAGTATGTCTATACTCGAAAGAGATTGCAGAAAATGTTTCCAGAGATAGATTCTACCTGTTGGAGATGCACCACTAATCAACTGAGGGATTAGAATCACATGTTTGGACTTGTCCAAAGCTGAAAACCTTTAAAATAAAAATTCTAAATTTGAGAAGGAAGGTGACAGGTTTTGAATGGTAACATAAAATGGAAAATATGTTGCTAAGTTGTACTAAGGGTGTGAAGTTTGAAAAGCATACAAGCACATTGTTAATTCTGTTAGTGTCCAAAAAACTAATCGTTAGAGGATTGAAAAGTGATAAGACAGCACAACTTAAAGAATGTATAAAGATAATCAATAATATAAAAGATCTTGAACTACGTAAATGGAGGAGGACCATAAGCAATCTGTGCAAGAAAAAATGGAAGCAGTGGAATCTACTCTAAAGAACAGAATTGAATTCAGGAACTGGAGTCAGTGGATGGAGTGAATAAAAACCTGCACATGGGATATTAACCGCTGACAAACAACATCTGTTGATTCTTGACAAAAGATTGATTATTAGTGTGAACTTTACAAAGAATTTATATCTTACAAGATTTTTTGTAAACACAAGGGAGCATTCTCCTATGAATATCTATACCATAGCCTTAGTCTTTTATAAGTCCTAAATTATTAAAACTGTCTGCTATAAGAAACGGCTATACATCACAATGTAGAAAGGATGGTTGAAGAATAAAGCTCAACATTAAAAAATATATATTCCAAAGGAGTATCATATAAGGTTACTCATCTCACCTCACAAAATGCCATCCTGCATGGGTATATCACCTTACCTGTCAGCCTCTTTAAAGCATCCATTGTAGTCAAACGGCAGTGATTAAAGTAGGGCTTTCCTAAGGTCATTTGAGATATTCAAAGCAGTAACTCTTCATTAATTTTATTTTGGGGGGGGGGTGTCCAAAAGCTTAACTCAAAAACATATTTAAGCAGAAAAATATATTTTTGCTGGGGTTAAGTCCCTCTACACAACACCCTAACTTATATATATCAACTCTACAACCACACTAATATGAAGAAAAGTGAAAGACAATTACTGGGGGTGTACTGATGGCTCACTCAATCCCAGTACCTGCAATTTAACAAACCAAGCTATACAAAAATTCATAGAACACCTGCTCAGATGAATATACCTCTACAAACTGTGGGTATACCTCCAAATGTGACTGCACCAACATAGCCTTAAAGAAGGTCAGGTTGAGAGCCTCCTTGATTCCATACTCAGTGAGTGCCCTGAACCATTTCCAGTGATGACTGGGAACCAAGACAGATGAAAGTACAGGAACAAAGAGAGATGAGATGAACTGTTAAGGATACTGACCCCACCATGGCAGAAAAATACATTTTCTTGCTGGAGATATCCTCCCTTTTAGGCATTCCTGTTATCTACCTGGGATTGAGTGATATGTAGTCTCTGGGAAAGTTGCAGGCCTGCCAAGACTACAGAGAAATCAGCCTGTGGTTGCTTTGACAAAATATCACTTCAGTCTACTGGTAGCTCTCACAATATTTCAGCCCCCTTGGGGGATTTCATTACTCAGTGAGATTTGTCCATGCTTGCAGCATAATAGGGCAAGGATGTTGATGAACCCAAGCAAAGCATCCCAGCTGCTAAAGAAATAAGGGGCAATCAGAGCTTTAAGTCAGAGATCTTATACTTGTGGCCCTCAACCTTGAAGCATCCCTTAAATGAAAATAATTCTAAATGCTGAAAAGCTACTACTTCACATTTATAACTGAACAGTTTACCTTTCTTTTCTTTTGGAGACTGTAGTCATCAGCAGAGAAAACTTGTACTCATGGTAGTTTGAGCTTGAGATCCATGCTTTATGTGCTACAAAGTCTTCCTAAGAGAAGCGTCAGCCTTGGAAGAGTTAAAGGATACTCTATATTCTGCAGCTTCATCCATTTGAAAATTGAATTCCTTTATGTGTGACTCCATCCAGATAAACTAACTGGGAAAGGATCCCTGGATTTCCCAATAAAGTAGATAAAAAGGAGTGTGCTATAAATTCAGCAAGTGCAATATCAGCATGCATGGAGTGTCAGGTTGACTGGGATCCATGCATGACTCCATGCATGTCAAATGTGGCACACGAGAAAGATAAACCTGAGCCATCCTTTTCACTGGCACTGAGTCAGGGTCATTACATGCAAAATACCAAACCAACAGTTCTGGCTCTCCACTCAAATATATGCAGAATTTCTCATGCTTGGGCCTCAGACTTTGGTCTGGAAGATATCCAGTGGCTTTTCCTTAAGTAGGTCATCCAGTCTAACTAGGCCTGGTGGAAGCCCTAGGAGATGAAGGTTCAAACCAGAGTAACCCAGGCCAGGACAGGATGATTCAGGGGCTACTACATAATATAAAGTTTTTAGGCAGGAATCATTAGAATCTGGTCAGAGAATCATGGATCAATTCACTACATCTATAGGTGAGGGAAATGTTGAGCATTCAGTCCGGGGGGATGAGAATGTCATACCCTGGAAAAAGTTTTTACAAGAAGGACATCACAAAAGGACTAATAATCCATTCTTTATGGTAGTAAAACGATTCAGTAGTTCATTGTCTGTTGGATCTAAAGAGGCTTTTGAGAAATTAGATGGAACTATGTCCAAAGAACTATCAGTACATTTGAACTGTTTACGTTTACAATGATATTTGTAACTGGACATTACACCTAGGGGTCTGAGGGCCTTTAAACATCCTACAACGCCTTTTGACACCCAAGATAAGAATGATAAAAGGTTCCAAACCAGGTGGGTAGCGGCTGCTCACCGCTGCTCAGTTGAGTGGATAAACATATTAGTGGAAAGAGATAGACTTAAACAAGCCAAGCTATGAGAGGAAATTAATGTGGCTTGTGAATCTCTTTCAAACCTACTGGGTAATAAATAGTTAGAGAATTGTCTCTGTGATATAAAAAGCAAACTAGCAAATTTTGAACAAGATCTGATGAATATTAAGAAAAATAAGCTACACCAAGATATACGTGATTACAACAGTGGTGCGGCATTCACGTGGAAAACCAATAAGAAGAATCATCCCATGCGGGCCTGTTCAGGGGAATGACAGGAGGAGTTACAACACAATGAAGGCTCAGGAGCAGGCTCAGAAGTTTCCATGGAGTGGGAGAGTGATTCTGGTGATTATCCGGATTTACCAGCAACCCAAAATCCCGGGTATATGAACCAGACCTTTTGGAGGGGCCAAAGAACCGATAATGACAGCCACAAGAACAATAAAAGAATGATAGAGGCTCCTGAACCAGTGGATAAACAACCGTATGAAGGACAGCCATCTACATAACACAGGTACAAGCAAGTCCGATGGACTTAATAGTGGGACTGATAATTTAACAGTAAATAATTATTTGGACAATTTAAATGCCTTTGATCAGAGTAAATTTGTTATTAATTTATCTGGTTATGTGCTTAGTAATAAGGAAATGGAAGTGCTTAACTGGGGTCTAAAGTTTACACCTACTGTCATACCGAGAATGTATATGCTGAAAAAAGACATGTTTTGTTTAATTAGGAAACTACATCTTGTTAATTATTTTCAACATGGTAGAGATTGTATAGATATTCAAGATGTGTAAAATATTTTTAGAAAAGCACAAAAACCTGAAATATTCACCGCAGCCTTTAATGGTCAGACAGCATACAAAGTTTTCGAGTGGAACTCTTTCTCAATGTATAAAATCATCAGCAAAACATGCCATTTTTAAAAAAAACCAGTACAACCAATCTGCTCACATAATCAGTTAACTTAGTTACTAAATTAAAGTGCCTTTTCTCTTAGATATACATCATTTAAATACATACAGTACACATAAATTTAAGTTTAGAATTTTACAAATAATTCATCAGAATCCTAAAGGTGGTGACTTATTAAACAGAACTGAGCTAATGGAATATAAGTGGATACATTTTTTTCGAGCAGACCATCATCCAGGACTTAATCTTGCCACTAGCATTAAACATGTTTTAAAAGAGAGACTAGTTTGAGTTTTTTAGTTAATATATCTGTTAGTATATATATATATATATATATATATATATATATATATATATATATATATATATAAAACATTTATTTTTTTTATATTTTCTATATACCTTTTATATAACTACTGTATGTATTTAAATGATATATATCTAAGAGATACATCACTTTAATTTAGTAACTAGGTTAATTGATTATGTCAGTGGATTGAACAGTTTTTTTTAAAATGGCATCTTTTGCTGATGATTTTATATATTGAGAAAGAGTTCCACTCGAAAGCTTTGTATGCTGTCTGACGATTGAATGCTGCAGTGAATATTTCAGGTTTTTGTGCTTTTGTTCAAAATATTTCTATACAGAGTATATCAGATGATAGTTTTCATGCTTGCATGTCGGATTTTGAAGATGAAATAGTATATAATGCATATTCTAAGTTGGATTTAACCATGTTGGCATAGAACAATTTTCCTCTATGACTGATTTTGCCTTAGAAGCATTGCATAATGATTTTACAAGGAATAAAATCCTTATTAGCTATAATTTAACAAAATTGGAATGGCAAGCATTACAATGACTTAGTAAAAATCAACAGTTCATATTTAAACCAGCAGATAAGGGGAATAAGGTTATCATTATGCATTATACACAGTATGCTAAAATGTGCCATTAACAGCTTGATGATAATAAGACTTCTAAAAGGGGTAGTATGAAAGAGTATGAGGGAGCTATTGGAAGGTATCTAGATCTACTGAATAAAGGAGTAAGACTAGATTACTTTTCAAGAGATGATGTGAGAAACAAATTTGATGTACTGGGGTGTGAGATTGCAAAGTTTTACTGCCTGCCCAAAATTCACAAAAACATTCACAACCCTCCTGGCTGCCCTATTGTTTCAGTGTGCAAATATTTTTTGAATAACATGGGAATCTTTTACATTGTTTATTAACAAACGGTAACAGAAAACTATCTTCATTTATTAAAGATAGTTATGATTTTTAGGAAAAATAAACTCTACTGAATGGCCCAAAACACAAACTCAGGAAAAAACGATAAACTGCTGTAAACTCAAACACAGGAAACCTGCTCAGGCAAGCCAGCTAACGAAGCACCGATACATGAACCAGTCGAATAAAACCAACATTGCTTTTAATAAATTTAAGCACAATACAAGCTTTTTGTTGAATTAAATAAACCAACTTCCTCAGAAAAAAAATCTATGCAGGAAACAGGGGTTTAAATTCCCCTCTTCCTTGTCACATGATTACTAAACATAGATAGATAGGTTGACTACATGAAGAAACACTCGTAAACCCCTCCCCAGCCTTACAAACTCCAAATGATACATATTTATGTTACTGTTTAAGACAAACATTGGGGGATAGTCCCTTAACATATTATATTATTGAATTATAGTCACTTAACATATTATATTATTGAATTAATTGAATTTTGTTTGACTAATATTTTTTTTGAGTTTGATGGTCAAGTATTTCATCAATTACGAGGTACTGCCATGGGGGTAGCTTTTGCCCCCATGTATGCCAAAATTATGATGGGTCTGTTTGAAATGGACCATCTGCATGGTTTAAATTTATTTTAAGGAACATGTAACCCAGTATTATAGATACATAGATGATTTAATTTTCATTTGTAAAGGGGGCCAGGAGAAAATTACTGTTTTTTTGAATGAACTTCAGAATAATATATTTTCTTTAAAATTTGATGATGTTCAGGTAGGCATTTGTTTAAAAGGGGAGGCAAATGGAAAGGTGGTGAGTAAGATGCACTGAAAATGTGAGGATGGTATGCATTTTTTAGATGCTGGTAGTTGTCATCCACCTCATTTGTTGAAATCTCTCCCCTATGGTGAACTTCTCCATGTGAAGCGGTTATGTAATAATAGTTATGACTTGGTTAAAGAACTTAACATAACAGCTGAGCTACTTGTTAAGAGGGGCTGCTGTAAGCATAACGTATATGCCCTATTGGATAAGGTTAAAGAGAATCCCCAGAATAAGTTGGGTAGGTTAAGAACTTGGGGACCTACTAATCTTATTGATAATATCTAGCCTTAGAAGGATTTATGTGATTACCAAACATGCTGCTTTAGCAAATGAGATAAAGGAAATAATTAAACATCTCTGGAATTTCTTGTTGAGATTTAAAGAACTCTCTGATGTAATATGTAAATCTCCCATATTCTCATATCGAAAGGGGAAGAGTATTAAAGATATTTTAGTACCTGCTAGTTTCTATTCTCCTGATCGTAGAATAAGTCAAACATTGAATGCAGTAGGTATATTTCCCTGTGGGAGATGTATTGCATGTAAATATGTACGTAGAAAATTTAAATACATTAATGGAATTCATTTTAAGGCAAATTGTAAATTTTCATTTAACACAGAAGGGTATGTTTTATGTGGGTGAAAGCAAGAGGGCTTTCAAGCTTAGAGTTTAAAAACATATCAGGGACATTAAAAATGCTAGACCTGAAAGTCCTCTTGCAATGCATTTTAAAGAGTACCATAATAAAAATCCAGATGGCTTACAATCCCCACCACACACAGCCATTCCAGTTGCCCATTACCCCATCCCATCTCCCCACACTTTCAAATCTATCCCAGTATGCATCAGTATGTGCTATACTTCTAATCTTACTACATTAATGATTATTTGATTTATTTTTTAATTTGCTTTTTATTTTTAATTTTATGGCAGTAGAGGCACCCATTTCACATTTTAAACAAAGCAACAGTCTTGCAATGAAAACAGACTTAGCAGTAAAACTTCTCTGCTTTTGAAAACTCACATTGATTGAACAGCATTGAAACCCACATTCAAAGAGAATGCATCTGGGCGGTGGCAGCCTGGCAGGTTCAGTTTACCTAGCCTGTGTCTGTGGTATAACAAAGCCCTGTCAACATGAATTTGATTAGCATCATCTTAGGCATTTGAGGGATTTCAGGAGGAGAGGATCAGCAATCAGGGGTGGGGTGAGGTGGTGGCTGGCCCCTCTGCCCCCTCTGCCATACTTGAGCAGGAAGCACAAAGGTAGTAAGGCTCTGCAGCTCTCTGCAGCAGGGGCAGGATACGATGTGAATGATGTGATGTGTACTCACAATACTCACAAATACCTTTTTTACCTTTTCAAAAATTTGGGACATTTTTGTTAAGCATGATTCAAACGCCAACCATATAACAGCAAAAGTACAAAAGCAAGAACTTCACTTTGCCTAAATAAAAAGCTTTGCTTTATCTTTTTGTTTTTATTCTTCTGTTTTGTTTCTCATTTCATAACATTTAGGTGTTTCAGATACAGAATAACTGCTTTATAAATATATAAAAATATATTTTATCTAAAATCTCAAATCATTTGCCATTGCCATTTTTTTCAAGTTTTTTTTCTGCACACTGCAGGACAAGAGGACTGTCCCTCACAAAGGTGGAGTGGCACTCTGCCTACCACAACCCTGTAACTTAAACCTATTTCACCCTGTTGGGCTGCAGGATGAGGATTAGGCCTTACAAAACAGACTTCTTGGTAGCAGCACTAGCAGACTGCATTCCTGGGTGTCCTCATCTGCCCTTGCCTTGATATCATTTTAGATTTTTCGGGGGTCAAACTACATTTACTAAAAGGCTGGTGAGAGAGTAGAGGCACTAAGTGGAGATGATGATCAGATGAAGATTAAAACTGTGTTTATTAATGTCATATATTATAGCGCGTATATATTTTTGTTAATGAGATAAGCTGAGCTGGTTAAAGATCCATTTCTGTGCCTATCTGGGCAAAAAAGGCACGGTCAAAAAACCATCAGCCACAGCACAACATACATAAAGTAAAAGTAAAGTAGTCAACTTCATAGGTTGTACAATCGGGTCACACACACTCATCTCTCAGTAAATTAAGCCACTTTGCGTTTTGGCCCTCGCCCAAGTGTTCAGTCAGTCACACTGACTGTACAAAAACAATGTACTATATTAGAACATACTCGTGATAAAGGATGTCATTTTGATGTTAAGAAAAAACTTTTGTATAAAGAAACTGTTTTTATATTGAAGTATGGGACTTTAAGTCCAGCAGGTATTAATGCTGAATATAACTGGAAAGTTTTTTTAACCTAATTTAGGGTTAATTGTGTAATTAGTGGTTAACTGATCTTATTATATATACTTGAGTGTTTAGAATTGTTTTATTCTCCTTTAAAGGCTTTATGCCGAGGTGCTAGAGGTTTTATTAAATATTTTGTGCTTGGATCCTGGTCCTGGTCATTTGAGAGAGGAGGATGAGATTTGGCAGTCTCTACTCTCTCTCCCCCAGGTTTCAAATCCTGCATAGAAATGGAAGTCTGGTTAGCATCAGACCCTCAACAAACTGAAAATGATTCTCTACCCATTGAAGGTGCAGGATGCAGTACACAGAGTAGCCCTACCTCTGAAAAGACAGTAACTCAGCCCATCCCTCAAGTGAATTTCAACAGCCATAAATCTAGCCCACCCTTCTTGTGCTGGGGGCTGGGACTTCCTTCCATTTTCCAAAGGCATCCTTCCTTCTTTTAGTCTTTTGAATTAAGAATTATTCTGCACCAGAAATCTACCAATGACACTAACAGCAGGGACAGAGATCTGAGTGGTGCATATGGTGCAAAAAATGTCAGAAGTTAACAAGATCATATGTAATTAGTGAATGACATCATAGCATGTACCATCACCGACCCTCATCCCTCACCAAGCCTGAGAACTTCTAGGAAAAAGATGCTAAATGCTGGTGCAAAGGATAAATCTGACCATTTTAGCCAACATGATGAGCACTCAGTGTTAGAACTGAGACATTTCTATATCCACAAGTATTTGTTTCTGTTTAATAAAGTCATAGACCATAGTATTGGTGGCTCCAAGTGCTTCGCTTTTTATTTATATCCACAAGTACTAAGCCCATTTTGGCTATCACTAGCATGATTTAATGCATAAACCTATAATACAAGAACTGCTAAAAGAAATCTTTTTAGAGCATTTGAACAAGTGCATCCCTATTCTCTTCTTTAGCAAATACATTCCTATGCTGTCATTTGCTTGCCTGCTAACAAAACATCACTTGAATTTCAAGTTCAGTTTTATTATGGTGTTTGTAAAGCATACAAATAGCACAAGTGATAAATCATCAGATAATAAAACAAAGACAAAAATGATAACATTTATAAGATAATAAAGAAGTAAAGTCACTAGAACACTAAAAGTCAATGCATAAAAATATCAAATTAAATTAAATAAAATGACTACATAAAACTGCTCTCAAAACAGGTTTGGTGAAAAAGGTATGCCTCCAGGACCTCTTAAAGCTACACAATGCAGATCAAGCCTGAAGCTGCCATGAGAATAGTTCCTAGAATTACAGCACTTGATCTAAGGGTAGAACCTAGCTAGGCTTGTATGGGCCCTAGGGCCATTAGCCTAGTAACTTCCTATGATCCTATGATAAAAAGTGTCAAGTTACAAGCTTAGAACCACTAGCATCTCCAAAATAAACAAACCAAAATGGAAAGAAGTGAAATAATTACTAGTTTTTTGAATTAAGAAGTACCCAAACTCTTTAGGTATGGATGTCACTTTTTCAAATATCTAAAACAGAACTTAATAAAAGCATAAGATTTTGCAGGGCAGGTCAGGCGTAAAAAGGACTAGGTTTCACTTTGTTCAAGTAAAGGTTCATTTTTGCATATAAATACTTCTAAACACCTTCAAAAATTCTTGAATAACCCATAACTCAGCATTTTTGACTGATGCACATTATCAAATCCATTACTCATATCGCATTCAATCATCCCATTCCTCAAGCTTTCTTACAGTATCACTGATGATCTCTCCTAAAATTACAGCCAACATTGTAATATCTCTTCATTCCCTGCAACAAAGTGTTTAGTAGAAAATATTGTCTGGCGCTCTTAACTCTAATTTGCAGCAATTTCTACGGCAAGTTAAAATTATATGAAATGAATCTTAACATTCACACATCTGACCATCCCTCATGCCTTTACTTAATCACTCAAAAAATATTCAGGAATAGTACTGTGCGTTCACTAAACTTCCTCTAAAAGTCATATTAGTAAATTCTTTGAGAATTATGGTTCTTAACTCTTTGTAACATCCCTATCATGTCTTCTGCTGAAATCTCTGTAGATACTAGCTTCCTCTACATACTATTACACTTCTTTACTTCCTAAGCTATACTATGATCCATTACTTTTCTTTCTTCCTAATCTATAATCACCATCCAGTACTCCCCCCCTTCATGCTCCTTCATAGCTGTAATCACCCATACTTGTTCCTCTTCTTTCTGTCAAATGTTTCATGCAAACTATCACACATTCTTCCTTTCTCAAATTGTTCCACAACAGAGGTGAGTCTACACTGAAATGCATATGTATGTTTAACCATGTTTTCATATATTCCATATTTTCTTTATAAATTAATTATAAATGTACTCCTTTTTAACAAATAATTTCTTAATTATTTTCAATTTCCTTTGCAGTTCCTTAATATTCTGTTTAATTTATTTCCTTAAATAAACTTACACATCTCAATTAAATAAAATGTATTGTTTAAAGATATCCACTACTCTATCCAGTTTTATAAAATATTTCTGAATTCTTATGAACTTCCCAAAGAAAATGCAAAAACTGTACTTCCCAAAGATAATGCAAAAATATATGCTCAGACTATTCATATTTAACATGCCATAAATACTCTGTCTTACAAAGGTATCACCACCAAACATACATCTAACTCCTCTATAGTCAAAAAATCATGTACAAATTGTATCTTCACCTTAAACATTCTTAATTTAAAACATAATCGATAATTGACAAAACATTCCCTGAAAAGAAAAATGATAAAAAATAGTTTTAAGTTTATAAATATATGTTTTCTGGTCAATAAACACACTAGATGTCTTTGAGGAAAAAAATCTAGTAATTCTAAAAGGAATGTCACTCAAAAATATAAAAAGGAATATGTAGTTGTGTAGAAACATATATCAAATCTGCAGCAAGCAAACCAAGCAACAGCTATTGTGCAAAGAATGGTTACTAATACTTCATTAGAAAAAAATTGACCAAATGCGTTTGAAAGTCTTCAAAATAAGTGGGAGGGGTGAATCAGGTCAAATAATGAGAACCTCTGGGACAAAAGCACAAAAGTCAGAAAAAAAAAAATCGAAGCTTGTTGAATGGTGAAATAAGTCAAGAAGAGAAAACTTGACATTTTCTGTCATTCAAGAAAAACTGGAGGGAAGTGAGTGCATTTGCATTTATGAAAATGCAAATAAGAAGATGAATTAGTGTTCTCTAACAGAATTTTCTGATTGTATGATCTGAATCATAACTAGGAAACATCTACTGCTACTTACAAGCAAAAGGAATTGTGACAAAAATGTGGCAAACAGGAAAAATACTGAAAATATGAGACACACAAATCTTTGTAAAGAAAACTATTTAAGGCACGCTAAGAAGAAGAAAAGAAACAAATTCATTGCAGTAAATAAGACATTATAAAGATAATGGATATACCCAGACATTTTAAAGTTATTTTTCCTCAGTGGTGTCAAGACCTTTTAGAAATGCCACAAATTTTCAATGAATTTAAAATTTCATCCAACAAAATGAAAAGCAGCAAGCAGAAAAAGATGGTGCAGACTAACCTTCATCCAGTAAAATTGTTGCTGTAAGTAGTCAAGATAAGAATACATGTAAAGCCTTTCTAGTATTCAGAAAAAAGGTGTTTAGCCGACAGAAGTAAGCATGGGAACTGACCAAAATGATTAGAAGAACCTGGATTCAAACCAGCAATGAGGAAGACCATAACATAGTAGCCTTATCAAATCAGTGGTAGAACAGGAAAATAAACATCCCATATGGTTCATTAGTGGGAGAACTAAAAAGACATACACCTATTTCCCACTTGAATATGTATTGTTTAAATGACTGCTAAACATGAAGAAGCACTGGAGGCATTGTTTGGTTATTTATGAGTCACTGATTTAGACACTATAAAATTCTAGAGCTGTTAAAAAGGAGCATGCAACAGTAATGTTGTAATAGTAATACAGCTGCTATGGAAGCCACGACTTGAATCAGCATGACGTAGTTTAACAATCAATTGTATTATTTTAATTATTAAAGTGCATACCATTTAGAAAGTAGAATGTTCAAAAATCAGAGAGAGATTGGCATTTTCCTGGTAGTAATGTTCAAAATGCAAACAGTCTGAATAAATAGTAAAACATTAGTGGTTGTATCAGTAGTGCAAGATTTCAATCTGTTTTCGTATCTCTTTTGGCTCTCTGAGCTGGGGGGGGGGGGCATAATTTACAGAAAGACTGTGGATTTTGTTGAAAATAGGTACTGGAAGGCTTGAAGTAGCCTGACGGAAGTCAAAGTAGCTGGAAGTTCAAGGAATTTAATTATGGGACATCTATAGAGCTTGTTGATGGTGATCCTTCCTAGACAGTTTCAGTAATTGTCTCTTAAAAAAAGACAATAACAGATAATATAACTAGTATAAGATATAAAAACTAACTAAGGAAAACATTTAGATTTAAAGGATGCACCTATCCAGTAGTAGCTGTGGCCGTATAAAATGTTTGTTAAGGCTTTCATAGTATTGTATTAGTCAACAGCAAGTTAAAATGGGAAGCATTGCGTTAGTCTGCATAGTTTATTTTTCCATGTATGGGAGGAGAAACAAAAGGACATTGGTGAAATAAATAGCAAGTTTATCTCTAAAAAATACCAGTATCAACATACACTTGAGCAAGGTCAGTTTAATTAATGTGATCCATAGCAAATATAAATCAGTCATTAGTTTGGAGTAATTGTGCATTTTGTACTTGAAAATATACATAATATAATTATGGGGATGTATATTTTTGGTTGAAAAACAGAAGCATGAAATTAAATATACTTGTACCTATATGGTAATCAATATACTGAGACACTGAATGGTGTACCTATATGGTAATCAATATACTGAGACAGTGGATGATGTACCTATATGGTAATCAATATACTGAGACAGTGAATGCTGTACCTATATGGTAATCAATATACTGAGACAGTGAATGGTGTAACTATATGATAATCAATATACTGAGACAGTGAATGGTGTACCTATATGGTAATCAATATACTGAGACAGTGAGTGGTGTACCTATATGGTAATCAATATGCTGAGACAGTGAATGGTGTACCTATATGGTAATCAATATACTGAGACAGTGAAAGGTGTACCTATAAGGTCATCAATATACTGAGACAGTGGATGATGTACCTATATGGTAATCAATATACTGAGACAGTGAATGCTGTACCTATATGGTAATCAATATACTGAGACAGTGAATGGTGTAACTATATGATAATCAATATACTGAGACAGTGAATGGTGTAGCTATATGGTAATCAATATACTGAGACAGTGAGTGGTGTACCTATATGGTAATCAATATGCTGAGACAGTGAATGGTGTACCTATATGGTAATCAATATACTGAGACATTGAATGGTGTACCTATATGGTAATCAATATACTGAGACAGTGAATGGTGTACCTATATGGTAATCAATATACTGAGACAGTGAATGGTGTACCTATATGATAATCAATATACTGAGACAGTGAATGGTGTACCTATATGGTAATCAATATACTGAGCGAGTGAATGGTGTACCTATATGGTAATCAATATACTGAGACAGTGAATGGTGTGCCTATATGGTAATCAATATACTGAGACAGTGAATGGTGTACCTATATGGTAATCAATATACTGAGACAGTGAATGGAGTACCTATATGGTAATCAATATACTGAGACAGTGAATGATGTATCTATATGGTAATCAATATACTGAGACAGTGAATGGTGTACCTATATGGTAATCAATATACTGAGACAGTGGATGGTGTACCTATATGGTAATCAATATACTGAGACAGTGAATGCTGTACCTATATGGTAATCAATATATTGAGACAGTGAATGGTGTACCTATATGGTAATCAATATACTGAGACAGTGAATGGTGTACCTATATGGTAATCAATATACTGAGACAGTGAGTGCTGTACCTATATGGTAATCAATATGCTGAGACAGTGAATGGTGTAACTATATGGTAATCAATATGCTGAGACAGTGAATGGTGTACCTATATGGTAATCAATATACTGAGACAGTGAATGGTGTACCTATATGGTAATCAATATACTGAGACAGTGAATGGTGTACCTATATGGTAATCAATATACTGAGACAGTGAATGGTGTACCTATATGATAATCAATATACTGAGACAGTGAATGGTGTACCTATACGGTAATCAATATACTGAGACAGTGAATGGTGTACCTATACGGTAATCAATATACTGAGACAGTGAATGGTGTACCTATATGGTAATCAATATACTGAGACAGTGAATGGTGTACCTATACGGTAATCAATATACTGAGACAGTGAATGCTGTACCTATATGGTAATCAATATACTGAGACAGTGAATGGTGTACCTATATGGTAATCAATATACTGCGACAATGAGTGGTGTACCTATATGGTAATCAATATGCTGAGACAGTGAATGGTGTACCTATATCGTAATCAATATACTGAGACATTGAATGGTGTACCTATATGGTAATCAATATACTGAGACAGTGAATGGTGTACCTATATGGTAATCAATATACTGAGACAGTGAATGGTGTACCTATAGGGTAATCAATATACTGAGACAGTGAATGGTGTACCTATATGATAATCAATATACTGAGACAGTGAATGGTGTACCTATATGGTAATCAATATACTGAGACAGTGAATGGTGTACCTATATGGTAATCAATATACTGAGACAGTGAATGGTGTGCCTATATGGTAATCAATATACTGAGACAGTGAATGGTGTACCTATATGGTAATCAATATACTGAGACAGTGAATGGAGTACCTATATGGTAATCAATATACTGAGACAGTGAATGATGTATCTATATGGTAATCAATATACTGGGACAGTGAATGGTGTACCTATATGGTAATCAATATACTGAGACAGTGCATGGTGTACCTATATGGTAATCAATATACTGAGACAGTGAATGCTGTACCTATATGGTAATCAATATATTGAGACAGTGAATGGTGTACCTATATGATAATCAATATACTGAGACAGTGAATGGTGTACCTATATGGTAATCAATATACTGAGACAGTGAGTGCTGTACCTATATGGTAATCAATATGCTGAGACAGTTAATGGTGTACCTATATGGTAATCAATATTCTGAGACAGTGAATGGTGTACCTATATGGTAATCAATATACTGAGACAGTGAATGGTGTACCTATATGGTAATCAATATACTGAGACAGTGAATGGTGTACCTATATGGTAATCAATATACTGAGACAGTGAATGGTGTACCTATATGATAATCAATATACTGAGACAGTGAATGGTGTACCTATACGGTAATCAATATACTGAGACAGTGAATGGTGTACCTAATCAATATACTGAGACAGTGAATGGTGTACCTATATGGTAATCAATATACTGAGACAGTGAATGGTTAATCAATATACTGAGACAGTGAATGCTGTACCTATATGGTAATCAATATACTGAGACAGTGAGTGGTGTACCTATATGGTAATCAATATGCTGAGACAGTTAATGGTGTACCTATATCGTAATCAATATACTGAGACATTGAATGGTGTACCTATATGGTAATCAATATACTGAGACAGTGAATGGTGTACATATATGGTAATCAATATACTGAGACAGTGAATGGTGTACCTATATGATAATCAATATACTGAGACAGTGAATGGTGTACCTATATGGTAATCAATATACTGAGACAGTGAATGGTGTACCTATATGGTAATCAATATACTGAGACAGTGAATTGTGTACCTATATGGTAATCAATATACTAAGACAGTGAATGGTGTACCTATATGGTAATCAATATACTGACACAGTGAATGGTGTACCTATATGGTAATCAATATACTGAGACAGTGAATGATATATCTATATGGTAATCAATATACTGAGACAGTGAATGGTGTACCTATATGGTAATCAATATACTGAGACAGTGGATGGTGTACCTATATGGTAATCAATATACTGAGACAGTGAATGCTGTACCTATATGGTAATCAATATACTGAGACAGTGAATGGTGTACCTATATGGTAATCAATATACTGAGACAGTGAATGGTGTACCTATATGGTAATCAATATACTGAGACAGTGAATGGTGTACCTATACGGTAATCAATATATTGAGACAGTGAATGGTGTACCTATACGGTAATCAATATACTGAGACAGTGAATGGTGTACCTATATGTTAATCAATATACTGAGACAGTGAATGGTGTACCTAGATGGTAATCTATATACTGAGACAGTGAATGGTGTACCTATATGGTAATCAATATACTGAGACAGTGAATGGTGTACCTATATGGTAATCAATATACTGAGACAGTGAATGGTGTACCTATATGGCAATCAATATACTGAGACAGTGAATGGTGTACCGATATAGTAATCAATATACTGAGACAGTGAATGCTGTACCGATATGGTAATCAATATACTGAGACAGTGAATGGTGTACCTATATGGTAATCAATATACTGAGACATTGAATGGTGTACCTATATGGTAATCAATATACTGAGACAGTGAATGGTGTACCTATATGGTAAAGCAACAAAGAAAAAAAATAACTGTATTCAAAAAAGGTAACTGAATGGCAAAGAGGTCCACTTTGGCAAACATTTATGTTTCCCCTAAAACAAATGCAATAGAAAGTGGTAAGATTTTAGTTTGAAGACGTTATACTCTTAACGCGGGAACTGGATTATAGTTTGCAATAGAGAGAATGCTTTAGAGGCCTTGATGGGATATTACAACTAAAGGAATTTTTTGAAAGAAAAACATGAAATCATATGGTACAGAGCACGTTTGTCAATTAACAGTAGGCCACAAGGCACAGTTTTTGAATCAGACTAGATATAAATTACCAGAAGACCATGCATACATGATTGAAAACTTTGTCACTCACCCAATAACTCAGTCAGATCAAGAATCCATACCGACCAATTTGAGAATTCATGGAAACAAAATAATAGAAAGACACTGGTGTCTCCTTACTTATTTTACTGAAAATGAAAACTTACATGAATTGAGCAACTCAAACTCCTAGACCATATAGTTAATTTAGAAGGTGCAGCTCTTTCCTGGGATAGGATGAAGCTAGAGCTTAAAAACATGGTAGAGATAAAGATGAAAGAATTATGGGAGAATGATATTAATTATTATTTAGAGGATCTTGCAAAGGTAGATCAACTTCAAAATAAAATGGAAAACCTAAGAAAAAAGCATAAGAGTATGTGTATTTAGCTACGGAAGGAATAAATGAGCATTTGGACAACACACATGATTGCAGGAGTATACCATTTAAGCACATTTATTTTTATAGTAACCACAAAGCACAGAAACACAGCTCCAACAATTAGGCAACAGAAGGTAGAATGCTCAGTAGCTCAATTCAGGGACTTTAAGACAAGGAAAATAACAAGAGAACCTGAAAAAACATTGAAGATGTTTAGAAAGTTTTATGAGAAATTGTACAGAGCAGAGGACTAGTGATGTTAGGATAAGGGGCAACTGGAAATATTTATGATAGGTGTGAATATAGTAAACTCTCAGTTAACTGGAACTCAAATAACCAGAACTCTCAAGCAACCAGAAAAAATTGAAGAAATACAATACAGTATGAACAATTCAGTTTTTCATGTGTTGCACTTTCTGTTTTTCCCCACATTAATATATGTTACATTTTTAGAGTTTTAGAGTTTTTAAAAGGATGATACAAATAAATTCTCTTTCTCCCCAGCCTGAAAACAAGTCAAATCAAACAATTCAAATTACTAGAATGTCAACACTCGCTCCATACTCAGTTTGCATCAGATTGCACATTCTCCCTCTGATCTCTCAGTCACACTCCCTTCAGCTTTCATACATCTCTTTGATCTCTCACACACAGTCGCTTCTGCTTTTGTATATGCATTCACTCTCTCTCTCTCTCTCTATTCAGTTCATTCAATTCCAATCCACTCAGTGTGCTACTGAAAACCATTCCACATGCCATGCTTTCTAGCGGAAATATAAGTTTAAAATATTATCATTATAGGCAGGCTTTTAATTACTGTATTTCAATATTAAAATCGAATCAATGCAGTGTTTATGGTATGATATGACATAGTATAGGGTACAGTACTTGTCAGATCTATTTTAAATAGTAACTCTCAAGCAATCAGAAACTACATGTATCCGGTATCTACCAATGGGTGCCAGTTAACTGAGAGTTTACTAAGAGTTTACTGTATGTCTTTAATAGGCACAGAGGAAGCAGAACAATTAAAGTGTTGACATGTGAGGATGAAATAAAAATGTGATTTATAAATGTAATGACACAGGGCACAAAATGAGCTAAGAACACCTTCTCTACAATCACTGTAATACAACAAACAACACCTTTCTGAAAAAAGGAATCTCCCAGCCAAATCCCCCTCCCCATCTACTATATCAATACCACTGTTGACTTCGGTTTCCCAAAAAAGCAGTATGATCAGCCTGTCCAAAAAAGTATTAGCAATTTTAAAAATTAATGAATCTTTGTTTTTCATATATTATCTACCTGCTAAACTAAAGAATTTGAATAAATTGTACATTCAGCACTTTGAATTACAACATACACATTTTAATTTACCATTTGAGATGATACTACTAAACCCTCCTAATTTAACCAATCACTAGTAACTGCACACAATGGTCAACTGCCAACAAAATGTACATGTCTGGACAAGGTTTACTATTCCACGGAGACAGCCAAATATAAAATGGGACTATTTGTTTCTAAACATATATAGTTTATTATTTTTGCATTTGAGATCTTGAATTCATGGTGACACTGTTACTTCCCGTCATGGGATAAACTGCTATTATTCTGAAAATAAAAAAGGAAAATGATTTTTTCCATCCCTTGTTTTGACAACATCTGCTTTCTGGAGTTACTTCTATAACTGGAATCTGTACATCTTCATTGGCCTTTCTGTTTTATTGACATTTAACTCTGCCAAATGAAATATTACATTCAGCTTTTCCTCTACTGTTTCTTCTTTTCTTATTTTTGTCATTAATTCAACCATCTAGGATAATAATTTGCTTGGTTGATTCAACTCAGTAAACTGTACAGTACCAAAATTCACTAAATCATGGCAATATATTATTGTTATTAATAATAATAACAATAATAGATATTTTTTTGTAGAATATCTGTTGTGGCACATTGACTTCACCATTAAGTCCATCCATATGTATTGAATATTTCTTTGCTTCATGTTGCTCAGGATGTCTGTTGTGGCAAACTGACTTCACCCTCAAGTCCATCCATGTGCAGTGAAGAGAGTTTCTCTGGTAACTACATACCCTGACAGGCCTGACAGCTCCTTTCTAAGCTGCATGTGATGTGCATGGGAGCAGACTGGACCTACCAGCCACCACTACAGCTTACAAAAGTTTGAGCTGCTTGGGTAAGTATCTTTATCCCCTGGATGTCATCTAGAGCTTGGGACTTACAATACGTTCTGGTAACTTGGATCAGACCTACTCTGGGTCCAGAAGGAGAACCTCATCCAGCCTGCAGTCCAACCTTGCTCCCCCATTTCTTCAGCTCCATCATCCACCAGAGCTATGATAAGAATACTGTCCCACCCATGTGCCTGCCCAAACTCTCCCCAGGGAAAGTCAAGGAGGTTTTACACTTCATCTTGTTCCCTGCCCTCTACCAGCTCCAAGACGTGTCAAAGCTGCTCATCAAATTTGGGTCACCTGAGTCATAATTGTGGATTTACCCCTCTGTGCCACATATCTGGTAACCACATATTGCTATATTAACTAGAAATAAAATGTTTATCTAACATACAAACTAAAAAGCATACATTGAACTCATACTGCCTTGGAGCTGAAACATTGCACCCCTCAGAATAAATGCTTACATGGAAAATACACTCCATCAGTTTGGTAATCCCCCTTTAGAGTTTTATATAAACATGTTTTACTGACATTGTCATTTAGGAATATATTTAC